>NC_092011.1:39582807-39585307 GCF_044704955.1 Pristiophorus japonicus
CACACTCTCTGCCCGAGTGAGTAATTAGTTATACTGAACGGCAGAGAGAATTCAACTCACTGAGCCACAAATCAACCAACCTGTAGGAGGCCGAGAATGCAAGATTTCAGAAATGCATTTCTGAAAAAACTGTGTTATTAACCCTCACCCCTGTGTGCGATACAGAGAAACCCATACCACATAACTCCCACATTCTCTCCCTATCCCAGGACAAGTTCACTGAGACTACTGGCGGAAGAGGCCTCACACTGCAAAACACACAGGTTATGTTAAACTTGTATCCAACCTTGGTTAGACCACACTGGGAGCACCGTGCACAGTTCTGGTATCTGTAAACCTTGGTTAGACCACACTGGGAGCACCGTGCATAATTGTGGTTCAGCTTCAGACAGGAGTTGGGGAGAGGGAGGGAGTCGATGGGGACCGAGAACAATGGCTTTGGTCTTCCCAATATTCAATTGGAGAAAATTTCTGCTCAATCAGAACTGGACGTCGGACAAACAATCTGACAATTTAGAGACCATGGACGAATAAAATTACATATCTGTATCTGTCTCCAGCCTCCTCACAGCCTAACTTTTCACCTAACTTCAACCATGTACTTTTGAATGTTATAAATAACGTGTTTCTTGGTATAAATTCAGGTGCTAAATGGTGCATTCTCAGATTATGAGTGTTGAAAAACAATTTCATTCCATTATCTATACAATTCGAATTAAATGCCAAACACCATTAGGTGCCAATGTGCAGGGTGATAATGTGAAACTCTATTAGTAAGTCTGATTATAAATGTTTCTAATGCAGTTGAGTACAGCAGGATACCCAATTTATATCAAAGTATTGCTCTCATTATGAAAATAGTATGTTAGCCTTGATTGCTAGGGGTTTGGAGATTCTGGCTGCTATTGTCTACGGCTTTGGTGAGACAGACTCACCAACATTAGCGTCCTCAACCAGGCCAACATCCCCAGCATCGAAGCACTGACCACACTCGACCAGCTCCGCTGGGCAGGGCCACATTGTCCGCATGGTCCCCCAGACACGAGACTCCCAAAGCAAGCGCTCTACTCGGAACTCCTCCTCAACATCATAGGCAGTCCCTCGGAATCGAGGAAGACTTGCTTCCACTCTAAACACGAGTCCTTAGGTGGCTGAACAGTCCAATACGAGAACCACAGTCCCTGTCACAGGTGGGACAGATAGACGTTGAGGGAAGGGGAGGGTGGGACAGGTTTGCCGCACGCTCCTTCCGCTGCCTGCGCTTGGTTTCTGCACGCTCTCGGCGACGAGACTCGAGGTGCTCAGCGCCCTCCCGGATGCACTTCCTCCACTTAGGGCGGACTGGTCTTTGGGCCAGGGGCTCCCAGGTGTCGGTGGGGATGTTGCACTTTATCAGGGAGGCTTTGAGGGTGTTTCCCTGTAACATTACGGGATCCTGGGCTTCATAAATAGAGAGGCAGAGTACAAAAGTGTGGATGTTATGATGAACCTGTATAAAACACTGGTGCAACCCCAGCTGGAGTGTTGTGTCCAATTATTATTGTGTACTGCTTATAACCTTCAAAAGTTTACACTGAAGATTTAGAATTGGCAATTTGATCAAACAACTATCGTCCGATATTATTACATATCTGTCTGTAACCTCCTCCAGCCCCTACACCCCTCCCTATCTCTGTAACCTCTTCCAGCCCCTACATCCCTCCCTATCTCTGTAACCTCCTCCAGCCCCTACACCCCTCCCTATCTCTGTAACCTCCTCCAGCCCCTACACCCCTCCCTATCTCTGTAACCTCCTCCAGTCCCTACATCCCTCCCTATCTCTGTAACCTCCTCCAGCCCCTACACCCCTCCCTATCTCTGTAACCCCCTCCAGCCCCTACACCCCTCCCTATCTCTGTAACCTCCAGCCCCTACACCCCTCCCTAACTCTGTAACCTCCTCCAGCCCCTACACCCCTCCCTATCTCTGTAACCTCCTACAGCCCCTACATAGAAACATAGAAAATAGGTGCAGGAGTAGGCCATTGGGCCCTTCGAGCCTGCACTGCCATTCAATGAGATCATGGCTGAACATGCAACTTCAGTACCCCATTCCTGTTTTCTCGCCATTCCCCTTGATCCCCCTAGTAGTAAGGACACCTTTTTGAATGTATTTAGTGCATTGGCCTCAACAACTTTCTGTGGTAGAGAATTCCACAGGTTCACCACTCTCTGGGTGAAGAAGTTTCTCCTCATCTCGGTCCTAAATGGCTTACCCCTTATCCTTAGACTGTGACCCCTGGTTCTGGACTTCCCGAACATTATAAGAACATAAGAACATAAGAATTAGAAACAGGAGTAGGCCATCTAGCCCCTCGAGCCTGCTCCGCCATTCAACAAGATCATGGCTGATCTGGCCGTGGACTCAGCTCCACTTACCCGCCCGCTCCCCGTAACCCTTAATTCCCTGATTGGTTAAAAATCTATCTATCTGTGACTTGAATACATTTGATGAGCTAGCC
>NC_092011.1:39590068-39602568 GCF_044704955.1 Pristiophorus japonicus
CCTCTCTCTCTCTGTCTCCCTCTCTCCCTCTCTCTCTCTCCCACCCTCTCTCTCTCCCTCTCCTCTCTCTCCCCCTCTCCCCTCTCTCTCTCTCTCCCTCTCTCTCTCTCCTCCTCGCTCTCTCCCCCTCTCCACAATTTGCCTGCAGATTACAGACCCAGTCTGAGCAAGGCAGGCTCTGGTATCACGCAGCCATCCTGTGCACACGAGTCTCTCTCTCTCTCTCTCTCCCTCTCTCTCTCTCTCCCTCTCTCTCTCTCCCCCTCTCTCTCTCCCCCTCTCTCTCTCCCCTCTCTCTCTCCCCTTCTCTCTCCCCCCTCTCGCTCTCCCTCCCTCTCTCTCCCTCTCTCTCTCTCCCCCTCTCTCTCTCCCCTCTCTCTCTCCCCTCTCTCTCTCCCCTTCTCTCTCCCCCCTCTCGCTCTCCCTCCCTCTCTCTCTCTCTCTCTCTCTCCCCCTCGCTCTCTCCCCCTCTCCACAATTTGCCCGCAGACCCAGGCTGAGCAAGGCAGGCTCTGGTATCACGCAGCCATCCTGTGCACACGAATCTCTCTCTCTCTCTCTCTCTCTCCCTCTCCCCCTCTCTCTTACCGGATAAAATATTTAGCGGTTGAGTCAGATGTTTTATTCACGGAGCGGTAATGATGTCCTTGGGGAGAGGCTGATCATGGAACAGAGCAACGGAGCGTTTCTCTCAGCTGCCCTCCCCGATATCGCACTCTCTCTCCCACCTCCCCCCCCCTCACTCCCGAGCTGCCCCCGACAGCACTGTGGGAGGAGGGTGTGGGAGACTGACGACCGAGAATCTCGGAGGGGGTGGAAGGTGAGATTTAAGGTCATCGGTAGTTGACTCAGCCGCCAAGCACCAGAAGGCAGAATCTATCAGCTGTTTCTCAATTAAATTTAATCGCGGTGCTCGGAATGGTGAGGGGGGTGGGGGGGTTGAGGGGGTGGTGTGTTTGATGGAATAGATCGGAGAATAGGTCAGGTAACCAGAGGACACAGATTGAAAAGCAAGTTATTATTTAAATGGAGAAAGATTGCAAAGTGCCGCAGTACAGCGGGACCTGGGGGTTACTTGTGCATGAAACACAAAAGGTTAGTATGCAGGTACAGCAAGTGATCAGGAAGGGCCAATGGTATCTTGAGACCAGAACTGTGCACAGTGCTCCAAGTGTGGTCTAACCCAGGTATATGGAGACCGGAACTGTGCACGGTGCTCCCAGTGTGGTCTAACCCAGGTCTATGGAGACCAGAACTGTGCACAGTGCTCCCAGTGTGGTCTAACCCAGGTATATGGAGACCGGAACTGTGCACGGTGCTCCCAGTGTGGTCTAACCCAGGTCTATGGAGACCAGAACTGTGCACAGTGCTCCAAGTGTGGTCTAACCCAGGTATACGGAGACCGGAACTGTGCATGGTGCTCCCAGTGTGGTCTAACCCTGGTATATGGAGACCGGAACTGTGCACAGTGCTCCCAGTGTGGTCTAACCCTGGTAAATGGAGACCAGAACTGTGCACAGTGCTCCAAGTGTGGTCTAACCCAGGTATATGGAGACCAGAACTGTGCACGGTGCTCCAAGTGTGGTCTAACCCTGGTATATGGAGACCAGAACTGTGCACAGTGCTCCCAGTGTGGTCTAACCCTGGTATATGGAGACCAGAACTGTGCACGGTGCTCCCAGTGTGGTCTAACCCTGGTATATGGAGACCGGAACTGTGCACGGTGCTCCCAGTGTGGTCTAACCCTGGTATATGGAGACCAGAACTGTGCACTGTGCTCCCAGTGTGGTCTAACCCAGGTATATGGAGACCAGAACTGTGCACGGTGCTCCAAGTGTGGTCTAACCCAGGTATATGGAGACCAGAACTGTGCACAGTGCTCCCAGTGTGGTCTAACCCAGGTATATGGAGACCAGAACTGTGCACGGTGCTCCCAGTGTGGTCTAACCCAGGTATATGGAGACCGGAACTGTGCACAGTGCTCCCAGTGTGGTCTAACCCATGTATATGGAGACCAGAACTGTGCACAGTGCTCCCAGTGTGGTCTAACCCAGGTATATGGAGACCAGAACTGTGCACAGTGCTCCCAGTGTGGTCTAACCCAGGTATATGGAGACCAGAACTGTGCACAGTGCTCCCAGAGTGGTCTAACCCAGGTATATGGAGACCAGAACTGTGCACGGTGCTCCCAGTGTGGTCTAACCAAGGTTCACTACAGGTTTAGCATACCTTCCCGACTTTTCAATTCTACACCCCTAGAAATAAACCATAGTGCTTGGTTTGCGTTTTCTATGGCCTTGCTAACCTGTGTCACAACTTTGAACTATTTGTGTATTTGTACTCCGAGATATCTGTGTTCCTTTACCCCACCCAAACTCTCACCCTCCAAGCAATAAGTGACCTCCTTATTCCTACCAAAATATAATCTCACATTTATCTGTGTTGAACTGCGTTTGCCTCTTATTTGCCCACTCTCCAAGTTTATTAATGTCCTCCTGAAATTTGTTGCAATCCTTCTCAGTATTAATTATACCCTCCTCCGGTCCAATTTGGTGTCACCCACAAACTTAGACATGTATTTGATTCCAAAGTCTAAATCGTTAATGTGAATGTCCTATGAGGAGAGATTGAGTAGACTGGGCCCATACTCTCTGGAGTTTAGAAGAATGAGAGATGATCTCATTGAAACATGCACAATTCTTTCAGGGATTGATAGGGTAGATACAGGGAGGGTGTTTCCCCCCGGGCTGGGGAGTCTAGAACCAGGGGTCACACAGTCTCACCAGGCGGAGCGGCTGTACTGAGGGAGCGCCGCACTGTCAGAGGGGTGGTACTGAGGGAGCCCCACACTGTCGGAGGGGCAGTACTGAGAGAGCGCCGCACTGTCGGAGGGTCAGTACTGAGGGAGCGCCGCACTGTCGGAGGGTCAGTACTGAGGGAGCGCCGCACTGTCGGAGGGGCAGTACTGAGGGAGTGCCGCACTGTCGGAGGGGCTGTACTGAGGGAGCGCCGCACTGTCGGAGGGGCAGTACTGAGGGAGCGCCGCACTGTAGGAGGGGCAGTACTGAGGGAGTGCCGCACTGTCGGAGGGGCAGTACTGAGGGAGTGCCGCACTGTCGGAGGGGCAGTACTGAGGGAGCGCCGCACTGTCGGAGGGGCAATACTGAGGGAGTGCTGCACTGTCGGAGGGGCAGTATTGAGGGAGCGCCGCACTGTCGGAGGGGCAGTACTGAGGGAGCGCCGCACTGTCGGAGGGGCAGTACTGAGGGAGCGTCGGAGAGTCAGTACTGAGGGAGCGCCGCACTGTCGGAGGGGCAGTACTGAGGGAGTGCCGCACTGTCGGAGGGGCAGTACTGAGGGAGCGCCGCACTGTAGGAGGGGCAGTACTGAGGGAGTGCCGCACTGTCGGAGGGGCAGTACTGAGGGAGCCCCGCACTGTCGGAGGGGCAGTACTGAGGGAGTGCCGCACTGTCGGAGGGGCAGTACTGAGGGAGCGCCGCACTGTCGGAGGGGCAGTACTGAGGGAGCGTCGGAGAGTCAGTACTGAGGGAGCGCCGCACTGTCGGAGGGGCAGTACTGAGGGAGCACCGCACTGTCGGAGGGGCAGTACTGAGGGAGCACCGCACTGTCGGAGGGGCAGTACTGAGGGAGCACCGCACTGTCGGAGGGGCAGTACTGAGGGAGTGCTGTTTATCTGGTCATTTATCACACTGCTGTTTGTGGGAGCTTGCTGTGCGCAAATTTAGCTGCCGCGTTTCCCACATTACAAGAGTGAACATACTTCAAAAAACAAACACTTCATTGAGCTGTGAGGCACTCTGGGACGTCCGGAGCTGTGAAAAATGCTGAGGAAATTCAAGACTTTATTTTTAACTTCCCATTGGAAAGTTTTAAGACGAGCTCATTAGCGAAATAATTAATTGGTACCAGTCCGTGCGTGGAGCCTGGAACCTCATCAACAAGTAAAACTGCTCCTTTACAAAGTGCCAGGAATGCTCAGAAGTCCGATTATACACAGATATCTCACAGCAAAGCCCTCCTCCAATTCTCCCCGAGACCAATTTATTTCACCGCAGTTCTATTTCCAACCCCACCAATCCCTTTGGAGATATTCTTTCTCATTTTCCCTCCACTCCAGAGACTCAAGCCCCATAATCCTGTCCGACACTCCCAGCTGCCTGTACTGAGGGAGCGCGTACTGTCGGAGGGGCAGTACTGAGGGAGTGCCGCACTGTCGGAGGGGCAGTACTGAGGGAGTGCCGTACTGTCGGAGGGGCAGTACTGAGGGAGCGCGTACTGTCGGAGGGGCAGTACTGAGGGAGTGCCGCACTGTCGGAGGGGCAGTACTGAGGGAGTGCCGCACTGTCGGAGGGGCAGTACTGAGGGAGTGCCGCACTGTCGGAGGGGCGGTACTGAGGGAGCGCCGCACTGTCGGAGGGGCAGTACTGAGGCAGTGCCGCACTGTCGGAGGGGCAGTACTGAGGGAGTGCCGCACTGTCGGAGGGGCGGTACTGAGGGAGCGCCGCACTGTCGGAGGGGCGGTACTGAGGGAGTGCCGTACTGTCGGAGGGGCAGTACTGAGGGAGCGCGTACTGTCGGAGGGGCAGTACTGAGGGAGTGCCGCACTGTCGGAGGGGCAGAACTGAGGGAGTGCCGCACTGTGGGAGGGGCGGTACTGAGGGAGCGCCGCACTGTCGGAGAGGCAGTACTGAGGGAACGCCGCACTGTCGGAGGGGCGGTACTGAGGGAGCGCCGCACTGTCGGAGGGGCAGTACTGAGGGAGCACCGCACTGTCGGAGAGGCAGTACTGAGGGAGCCCCGCACTGTCGGAGGGGCAGTACTGAGGGAGCACCGCACTGTCGGAGAAGCAGTACTGAGGGAGCACCGCACTGTCGGAGAGGCAGTACTGAGGGAGCGCCGTACTGCGCTGTCGGAGGGGCAGTACTGAGGGAGCACCGCACTGTCGGAGAGGCAGTACTGAGGGAGCACCGTACTGCGCTGTCGGAGGGGCAGTACTGAGGGAGCACCGCACTGTCGGAGAGGCAGTACTGAGGGAGCACCGTACTGCGCTGTCGGAGGGGCAGTACTGAGGGAGCGCCGTACTGCACTGTCGGAGGGGCAGTACTGAGGGAGCACCGCACTGTCGGAGATGCCGTCTTTTGAGTGAGACGTTAAACCGAGGCCCCGTCTGCCCTCTCAGGTGAATGTACAAGAACTCACGGCCACTATTTTGAAGAATGTCGGGAATTCTCCTTGGTGTCTTGGGCCAATACTTACCTCTCAACCAACATCACTAAAAAAAATCAGATATCTCCCTGAGGGAGAGGGGACTGAGAGACACCAGTCAGCGTACAGATATCTCCCTGAGGGAGAGGGGATTGAGAGACACCAGTCAGTGTACAGATATCTCCCTGAGGGAGAGGGGATTGAGAGACACCAGTCAGTGTACAGATATCTCCCTGAGGGAGAGGGGACTGAGAGACACCAGTCAGCGTACAGATATCTCCCTGAGGGAGAGGGGATTGAGAGACACCAGTCAGAGTACAGATATCTCCCTGAGAGAGAGGGACTGAGAGACACCAGTCAGTGTACAGATATCTCCCTGAGGGAGAGGGGACTGAGAGACACCAGTCAGTGTACAGATATCTCCCTGAGGGAGAGAGACTGAGAGACACCAGTCAGTGTACAGATATCTCCCTGAGAGAGAGGGACTGAGAGACACCAGTCAGCGTACAGATATCTCCCTGAGGGAGAGGGGATTGAGAGACACCAGTCAGTGTACAGATATCTCCCCGAGGGAGAGAGGGGGGACTGAGAGACACCAGTCAGTGTACAGATATCTCCCCGAGGGAGAGAGGGGGGACTGAGAGACACCAGTCAACGTACAGATATCTCCCCGAGGGAGAGGGACTGAGAGACACCAGTCAGTGTACAGATATCTCCCTGAGGGAGAGGGACTGAGAGACACCAGTCAGCGTACAGATATCTCCCTGAGGGAGAGGGGACTGAGAGACACCAGTCAGCGTACAGATATCTCCCTGAGGGAGAGGGACTGAGAGACACCAGTCAGTGTACAGATATCTCCCCGAGGGAGAGGGGACTGAGAGACACCAGTCAGTGTACAGATATCTCCCTGAGGGAGGGGGGACTGAGAGACACCAGTCAGTGTACAGATATCTCCCTGAGGGAGAGGGACTGAGAGACACCAGTCAGTGTACAGATATCTCCCCGAGGGAGAGAGGGGGGACTGAGAGACACCAGTCAGTGTACAGATATCTCCCTGAGGGAGAGAGGGGGGACTGAGAGACACCAGTCAGTGTACAGACTATTATCTGAATGGTGACAGATTAGGAAAAGGGGAGGTGCAACGAGACCTGGGTGTCATGGTACATCAGTCATTGAAGGTTGGCATGCAGGTGCAGCAGGCGGTTAAGAAAGCAAATGGCATGTTGGCCTTCATAGCAAGGGGATTTGAGTACAGGGGCAGGGAGGTGTTGCTACAGTTGTACAGGGCATTGGCGAGGCCACACCTGGAGTATTGTGTACAGTTTTGGTCTCCTAACCTGAGGAAGGACATTCTTGCTATTGAGGGAGTGCAGCGAAGGTTCACCAGACTGATTCCCGGGATGGCGGGACTGACCTATCAAGAAAGACTGGATCAACTGGGCTTGTATTCACTGGAGTTCAGAAGAATGAGAGGGGACCTCATAGAAACATATAAAATTCTGACGGGGTTAGACAGGTTAGATGCAGGAAGAATGTTCCCAATGTTGGGGAAGTCCAGAACCAGGGGTCACAGTCTAAGGATAAGGGGTAAGCCATTTAGGACCGAGATGCGGAGGAACTTCTTCACCCAGAGAGTGGTGAACCTGTGGAATTCTCTACCACAGAAAGTTGTTGAGGCCAATTCACTAAATATATTCAAAAAGGAGTTAGATGAGGTCCTTACTGCTAGGGGGATCAAGGGGTATGGCGAGAAAGCAGGAATGGGGTACTGAAGTTGAATGTTCAGCCATGAACTCATTGAATGGCGGTGCAGGCTAGAAGGGCCGAATGGCCTACTCCTGCACCTATTTTCTATGTTTCTATGTTTCTATGAGAGACACCAGTCAGTGTACAGATATCTCCCTGAGGGAGGGGGGACTGAGAGACACCAGTCAGAGTACAGATATCTCCCTGAGGGAGAGGGGACTGAGAGACACCAGTCAGCGTACAGATATCTCCCTGAGGGAGAGGGGACTGAGAGACACCAGTCAGTGTACAGATATCTCCCTGAGGGAGAGGGGACTGAGAGACACCAGTCAGTGTACAGATATCTCCCCGAGGGAGAGGGGACTGAGAGACACCAGTCAGCATATAGATATCTCCCCGAGGGAGAGAGGGGGGACTGAGAGACACCAGTCAGTGTACAGATATCTCCCTGAGGGAGGGAGGACTGAGAGACACCAGTCAGTGTACAGATATCTCCCTGAGGGAGGGAGGACTGAGAGACACCAGTCAGTGTACAGATATCTCCCTGAGGGAGAGGGGACTGAGAGACACCAGTCAGAGTACAGATATCTCCCTGAGGGAGAGGGGACTGAGAGACACTAGTCAGTGTACAGATATCTCCCCGAGGGAGAGAGGGGGGACTGAGAGACACCAGTCAGTGTACAGATATCTCCCCGAGGGAGAGAGGGGGGACTGAGAGACACCAGTCAGCGTACAGATATCTCCCCGAGGGAGAGAGGGGGGACTGAGAGACACCAGTCAGTGTACAGATATCTCCCCGAGGGAGAGAGGGGGGACTGAGAGACACCAGTCAGGGTACAGATATCTCCCCGAGGGAGAGAGGGGGGACTGAGAGACACCAGTCAGCGTACAGATATCTCCCTGAGGGAGAGAGGGGGGACTGAGAGACACCAGTCAGCGTACAGATATCTCCCCGAGGGAGAGAGGGGGGACTGAGAGACACCAGTCAGCGTACAGATATCTCCCCGAGGGAGAGAGGGGGGACTGAGAGACACCAGTCAGCGTACAGATATCTCCCTGAGAGAGAGGGACTGAGAGACACCAGTGAGCGTACAGATATCTCCCCGAGGGAGAGGGACAGAGAGACACCAGTCAGTGTACAGATATCTCCCTGAGGGAGAGGGACTGAGAGACACCAGTCAGTGTACAGATATCTCCCTGAGGGAGAGGGACTGAGGGACACCAGTCAGCGTACAGATATCTCCCTGAGGGAGAGGGGACTGAGAGACACCAGTCAGAGTACAGATATCTCCCTGAGGGAGAGGGGACTGAGAGACACCAGTCAGAGTACAGATATCTCCCTGAGGGAGAGGGGACTGAGAGACACCAGTGAGCGTACAGATATCTCCCCGAGGGAGAGGGACTGAGAGACACCAGTCAGTGTACAGATATCTCCCCGAGGGAGAGGGGACTGAGAGACACCAGTGAGCGTACAGATATCTCCCCGAGGGAGAGGGACTGAGAGACACCAGTGAGCGTACAGATATCTCCCCGAGGGAGAGGGACTGAGAGACACCAGTCAGTGTACAGATATCTCCCCGAGGGAGAGAGGGGGGACTGAGAGACACCAGTCAGTGTACAGATATCTCCCCGAGGGAGCGAGGGGGGACTGAGAGACACCAGTCAGTGTACAGATATCTCCCCGAGGGAGAGAGGGGGGACTGAGAGACACCAGTGAGCGTACAGATATCTCCCCGAGGGAGAGAGGGGGGACTGAGAGACACCAGTCAGCGTACAGATATCTCCCCGAGGGAGAGAGGGGGGACTGAGAGACACCAGTCAGCGTACAGATATCTCCCCGAAGGAGAGAGAGGGGACTGAGAGACACCAGTCAGTGTACAGATATCTCCCCGAGGTAGAGAGGGGGGACTGAGAGACACCAGTCAGCGTACAGATATCTCCCCGAGGGAGAGAAGGGGGACTGAGAGACACCAGTCAGCGTACAGATATCTCCCCGAGGGAGAGAGGGGGGACTGAGAGACACCAGTCAGTGTACAGATATCTCCCCGAAGGAGAGAGAGGGGACTGAGAGACACCAGTCAGTGTACAGATATCTCCCCGAGGTAGAGAGGGGGGACTGAGAGACACCAGTCAGCGTACAGATATCTCCCCGAGGGAGAGAGGGGGGACTGAGAGACACCAGTCAGCGTACAGATATCTCCCCGAGGGAGAGAGGGGGGACTGAGAGACACCAGTCAGTGTACAGATATCTCTTTCCTGGATCAGTGTCACAGCCCGAAGATGGTTTTCTGAAAGTACAAAGCGCACTTCAGCCTAATGTGGAATAAAATGCTTTCATTCTGCTAATATCACCCCTGGGCTGGGTCAGCTATTTAGAAGGCGATTTGTCAGTTCAGCTTGAGTACGTTGCTTGACAATACAATCTTAAAACCTCTCCCCCCTCGGTCATTTAAGCAGATTTGCCTCTGCTGGAACATAGCGAGGGAAATTGCAACCACACCAATTCCACTTAAAGTAAACCAGTTTTGTTTGGAAGAAGTTCTGTACAGTTACAACAACAACAACCGACATTTATAGAGCCCTGTTAACGTAGTAATTTGACCCTGAGCCGCAGAAGGAGGTATTCGGGGACGGTTGGCCAAAAGTTTGGGCACAGAGGTCGGTTTTAAGGAGCGTCTTGAAGGAGGAAGAGGGAGGATTTTACAGGAGGGTCTCAAAGAACCAAGGGACAGAAGACACAGCAGCAGGAGCCGGCCATTCGGACCATCGAACTTGCTCCGCCATTCGATGAGATCACCTCTCATTCGTCTAAACTCCAGAGAGTATGGGCCCATTCTGCTCAATCTCTCCTCATAGGACAATCCCCCCCATCCCAGGAATCAGTCTGGTGAACCTTCGCCACACTCCCTCAATGGCAAGTATATCCTTCCTTAAGATAAGGAGACCAAAACTGTGCACAGTATTCCAGGTGTGGTCGCACCAGGGCCCTGTACAGTTGTAGCAGGACTTCCCGACTCCACACTTCAAGGAGGGAGAGAGAGGTGGAGGGGTTTAGGGAGGGAGTTCCAGAGCTTGGGGCCCAGGCAACAGAAGGCACGGCCACCGATGGTGGAGCGATTATAATCAGGGATGGTCAGGAGGGCAGAATTAGAGGGGCGCAGAGATCTCGGGGGGTTGTGGGGCTGGAGGGGGTTACAGAGATAGGGAGGGGTGTAGGGGCTGGAGGAGGTTACAGAGATAGGGAGGGGTATAGAGGCTGGAGGCGGTGACAGAGATAGGGAGGGCTTAGGGGCTGGAGGAGGTTACAGAGATAGGGAGGTGTGTAGGGGGTTGGTGGAGGTTACAGAGATAGGGAGGGGTGTAGGGGCTGGAGGAGGTGACAGAGATAGGGAGGGGTGTAGGGGGTTGGAGGAGGTTACAGAGATAGGGAGGGGTGTAGGGCCTGGAGGAGGTTACAGACATAGGGAGGGCTTAGTGGCTGGAGGAGGTTACAGAGATAGAGAGGGGTGTAGGGGGTTGGAGGAGGTTACAGAGATAGGGAGGGTGTAGGAGCTGGAGGAGGTTGCAGAGATAGGGAGGGGTGTAGGGGCTGGAGGGGGTTACAGAGATAGGGAGGGGTTTAGGGGCTGGAGGAGATTACAGAGATAGGGAGGGGTGTAGGGGCTGGAGGAGTTAGAGAGATAGGGAGAGGTGTAGGGGCTGGAGGGGGTTACAGAGATAGGGAGGGGTGTACGGGCTGGAGGAGTTAGAGAGATAGGGAGAGGTGTAGGGGCTGGAGGGGGTTACAGAGATAGGGAGGGGTGTAGGGGCTGGAGGAGTTAGAGAGATAGGGAGAGGTGTAGGGGCTGGAGGGGGTTACAGAGATAGGGAGGGGTTTAGGGGCTGGAGGAGATTACAGAGATAGGGAGGGGTGTAGTGGCTAGAGGGGGTTACAGAGATGGGGAGGGGTGTAGGAGCTGGAGGAGGTTACAGAGATAGGGAGGGGCGAGGAGGCCATGGAGGGATTTGTAAACAAGGAGGAGAATTTTGAAATCGAGGTGTTGCTTAACCAGGAGCCAATGTAGGTCAGTGAGCACAGGGGGTGATGGGTGAGCGGGACTCGGTGCGAGTTAGGACACGGGGTCAGTGAGCACAGGGGGTGATGGGTGAGTGGGACTGGGTGTGAGTTAGGACACGGGGTCAGTGAGCACAGGGGGTGATGGGTGAGTGGGACTGGGTGTGAGTTAGGACACGGGGTCAGTGAGCACAGCGGGTGATGGGTGAGTGGGACTGGGTGCAAGTTAGGACACGGGGTCAGTGAGCACAGGGGGTGATGGGTGAGTGGGACTCGGTGCGAGTTAGGACACGGGGCAGTGAGCACAGGGGGTGATGGGTGAGTGGGACTGGGTGTGAGTTAGGACACGTTGTCAGTGAGCACGGGGTGATGGGTGAGTGGGACTGGGTGTGAGTTAGGACACGGGGTCAGTGAGCACAGTGGGTGATGGGTGAGCGGGTCTCGGTGAGAGTTAGGACACGGGGCAGTGAGCACAGGGGGTGATGGGTGAGTGGGACTTGGTGCGAGTTAGGACACGGGGTCAGTGAGCACACGGGGTGATGGGTGAGTGGGACTGGGTGCGAGTTAGGACACGGGGCAGTGAGCACAGGGGGTGATGGGTGAGTGGGACTCGGAACGAGTTAGGACATGGGGCAGTGAGCACAGGGGGTGATGGGTGAGCGGGACTCGGTGCGAGTTAGGACACGGGGCAGTGAGCACAGGGGGTGATGGGTGAGTGGGACTCGGTGCGAGTTAGGACACGGGGCAGTGAGCACAGGGGGTGATGGGTGAGTGGGACTCGGTGTGAGTTAGGACACGGGGCAGTGAGCACTGGGGGTGATGGGTGAGCGGGACTCGTTACGAGTTAGGACATGGGGTCAGCGAGCACAGGGGGTGATGGGTGAGTGGGACTCGGTGCGAGTTAGGACACGAGGTCAGTGAGCACAGGGGGTGATGGGTGAACGGGACTGGGTGCGAGTTAGGACACGGGATCAGTGAGCACTGGGGGTGATGGGTGAACGGGACTCGGTGTGAGTTAGGACACTGGGGCAGTGAGCACTGGGGATGATGGGTGAGCGGGACTCGGTGCGAGTTAGGACACGGGGTCAGCGAGCACAGGGGGTGATGGGTGAGTGGGACTCGGTGCGAGTTAGGACACGGGGTCAATGAGCACAGGGGGTGATGGGTGAGTGGGACTCTGTGCAAGTTAGGACACGGGGTCAGTGAGCACAGGGGGTGATGGGTGAGCGGGACTCAGTGTGAGTTAGGACACGGGGTCAGTGAGCACAGGGGGTGATGGGTGAGCGGGACTCGGTGCGAGTTAGGACACGGGGACAGCCGAGTTTTGGATCACCTCTAGTTTACGTCGGGTAGATTGTGGGAGGCCGGCCAGGAGTGCGTTGGAATAGTCAAGTCTGGAGGTAACGGGGGCACGGATGAGGGTTTCAGCAGCGGATGAGCTGAGGCAGGGGGCGGAGACGGGCGATGTTACGGA
>NC_092011.1:39607568-39625068 GCF_044704955.1 Pristiophorus japonicus
TTCCCCTCTCTCTCTCCTTCTCCCTCTCTCTCTCCTTCCCTCTCTTTCTACATCCATTCTCTCTCCTCCCCCCTCTCTCTCCTCCCCCATCTCTCTCCTCCCCTCTCTCTCTCCTTCCCCCTCTCTCTTCTTCCCCCTCTCTCTACATCCATTCTCTCTACTCTCTCTCTCTCTCCTTCCCCCTCTCTATCCTTCCCCCTCTCGCTCTTTCCTCCTCTCTCTTTCTCCCTCTCACTCCTTCTCCCTCTCTCTCTACTTCCCCTCTCTCTCTCCTTTCCCCTCTCTCTCCTTCCCCCTCTCTCTACATCCATTCTCTCTACTCCTTCTCTCTCTCCTTCCCCCTCTCTATCCTTCCCCCTCTCGCTCCTTCCCCCTCTCTCCTTCTCTCTCTCTCTCTCCTTCTCCCTCTCTCTCTCCTTCCCCCTCTCTCTACATCCATTCTCTCTCCTCCCCCCTTTCTCTCCTCCTCCCTCTCTCTCTTCCCTCCTCTCTCTCCTTCTCCCTCTCTCATTCCCTCTCTCTGCTCCGTCACTCCCCCCTCACTGTCAGTCTCTCTCTCCTCTCTCTCGCGTTTCCCATATTACAACAGTGACTACACTCCAAAAGTACTTCATTGGCTGTAAAGCGCTTTGAGACGTCAGTGGTTGTGAAAGGTGCTATATAAATCCTTCCTTCCCTGATAGTCTGCATCCCAGAGTACTTAAGGAAGTGGCCCTATAAATAGTGGATGCATTGGTGATCATTTTCCAACAGTCTATCAACTATGGATCGGTTCCTATAGACTGGAGAGTAGCTAATGTAACACTACTTTTTAAAAAAGGAGGGAGAGAGAAAATGGGTAATTATAGACCGGTTAGCCTGACATCAGTAGTGGGGAAAATGTTGGAATCAGTCATTAAGGATGAAATAGCAGCGCATTTGGAAAGCAGTGACAGGATCGGTCCAAGTCAGCGTGGATTTATGAAAGGGAAATCATGCTTGACAAATCTTCTGGAATTTTTTGAGGATGTAACTAGTAGAGTGGACAAGGGAGAACCAGTGGATGTGGTGTATTTGGACTTTCAAAAGGCTTTTGACAAGGTCCCACACAAGAGATTGGTGTGCAAAATTAAAGCACATGATATTGGGGGTAATGTACTGACGTGGATAGAGAACTGGTTGGCAGACAGGAAGCAGAGAGTTGGGATAAACGGGTCCTTTTCAGAATGGCAGGCAGTGACTAGTGGGGTGCCGCAAGGTTCAGTGCTGGGACCCCAGCTCTTTACAATATACATTAATGATTTAGATGAATGAATTGAGTGTAATATCTCCAAGTTTGCAGATGACACTAAGCTGGGTGGCGGTGTGAGCTGTGAGGAGGATGCTAAGAGGCTGCAGGGTGACTTGGACAGGTTAGGTGAGTGGGCAAATGCATGGCAGATGCAGTATAATGTGGATAAATGTGAGGTTATCCACTTTGGGGGCAAAAACAGGAAGGCAGATTATTATCTGAATGGTGACAGATTAGGAAAAGGGGAGGTGCAACGAGACCTGGGTGTCATGGTACATCAGTCATTGAAGGTTGGCATGCAGGTACAGCAGGCGGTGAAGAAGGCAAATGGTATGTTGGCCTTCATAGCGAGAGGATTTGAGTATAGGAGCAGGGAGGTCTTACTGCAGTTGTACAGGGCCTTGGTGAGGCCACACCTGGAATATTGTGTTCAGTTTTGGTCTCCTAATCTGAGGAAGGACGTTCTTGCTATTGAGGGAGTGCAGCGAAGGTTCACCAGACTGATTCCCGGGATGGCAGGACTGACATATGAAGAAAGACTGGATCGACTAGGCATATATTCACTGGAATTTAGAAGGATGAGAGGGGATCTCATAGAAACATATAAAATTCTGACGGGACTGGACAGGTTAGATGCAGGAAGAATGTTCCCGATGTTGGGGAAGTCCAGAACCAGGGTTCACAGTCTAAGGATAAGGGGTAAGCCATTTAGGACCGAGATGAGGAGAAACTTCTTCACCCAGAGAATTGTGAACCTGTGGAATTCTCTACCGCAGAGAGTTGTTGGGGCCAGTTCATTGGTGGAGCGATGGAAATTGGGGTGGATGCGGGCGGGGGTTGGGCTGGGAGGATGTGAGAGAGGCCAGAATTGGAAGAATGCAGAGATCTCAGAGGGTTGTAGGAGGTTGGAGGAAGACATAGATAGGGAGGGGTGTAGGGGCTGGAGGAGGTTACAGAGATAGGGAGGGGTGTCGGGGCTGGAGGAGGTTACAGAGATAGGGAGGGGTGTAGGGACTGGAGGAGGTTACAGAGATAGGGAGGGGTGTAGGGGCTGGAGGGGGTTACAGAGATAGGGAGGGGTGTAGGGGGCTGGAGGAGGTTACAGAGATTGGGAGGAGTGTATGGGCTGCAGGAGGTTACAGAGATAGGGAGGTGTTTAGGGGCTGGAGGAGGTTACAGAGATAGGGAGGAGTGTCGGGGCTGGAGGAGGTTACAGAGATAGGGAGGGGTGTAGGGGCTGGAGGAGGTTACAGAGATAGGGAGGGGTGTAGGGACTGGAGGAGGTTACAGTGATAGGGAGGGGTGTAGGGGCTGGAGGGGGTTACAGAGATAGGGAAGGGTGTAGGGACTGGAGGAGGTTACAGAGATAGGGAGGGGTGTAGGGGCTGGACGGGGTTACAGAGATAGGAAGGTGTGTCAGGGCTGGAGGAGGTTATAGAGATAGGGAGGGGTGTCGGGGTTGGAGGAGGTTACAGAGATAGGGCGGGGTGTCGGGGCTGGAGGAGGTTACAGAGATAGGGAGGGGTGTCGGGGAGCTGGAGGGGGTTACAGAAATAGGGAGGGGTGTCGGGGCTGGAGGAGGTTACAGAGATAGGGCGGGGTGTCGGGGCTGGAGGAGGTTACAGAGATAGGGAGGGGTGTCGGGGAGCTGGAGGGGGTTACAGAGATAGGGAGGGGTGTAGGGGCTGGAGGAGGTTACAGAGATAGGGAGGGGTGTCGGGGCTGGAGGAGGTTACAGAGATAGGGAGGGGTATATGGACTGGAGGAGGTTACAGAGATAAGGAGGTGGGGATGGGAGAATGAGGTGGGATTTGATGAGGAGAATTTGCAACGAGAGGTATATTTCTGCAGAGGTCGGAGATCGAACACTGACCCGGAACGAGGCAGGTGTACATTATGCCCGCTCCATGTCGGGGAGAGATCGTGCTGGAGGGATAGTGGATTGCAGACTGTAATTAAACCGGATATTGCAGGGTCGTTTATTAATAGTTTATAAATCTCAGTAAAGTGCTACAGTAGCCTGTATAGTGCAGGGCGTTTGAGAATTAACAGTGATATGTATAGACATATATATATATATATATATTTATGCAGTTTTTAATGAAGTCATTATAGCACGCGTTCCGAAATTTGCTGAATTTCCCCACACTCCCCAATCACTAAAGAAACATAGAAAATAGGAGTAGCCTGCACCATTCAATATGACCATGGCTGATCCTCTATCTCAACACCATATTCCCGCTTTCTCCCCATACCCCTTGATGCCTTTTGTGTCCAGAAATCTCTCTAGCCCCCTCTTAAGTATATTTAGTGACTTGGCCTCCACAGCCTTCTGTGGTAGAGAATTCCACAGGTTCACCACCCTCGGAGTGAAAACATTTCTCCTCATCTCGCTCCTAAATTTCCTCCCCCGTATCCTGAGACTGTGTGAGCCCTTGTTCTAGACTTCCCAGCCCCGGGGAAACATCCTCCTCACATCCAGTCTGTCCAACCCCGTCAGAATTTTATACATTTCAATGAAAGTTGGCATGCAGGTACAGCAGGCGGTGAAGAAGGCCTTCATAGCGAGGGGATTTGAGTATAGGAGCAGGGAGGTCTTACTGCAGTTGTACAGGGCCTTGGTGAGACCACACCTGGAATATTGTGTTCAGTTTTGGTCTCCTAATCTGAGGAAGGACATTCTTGCTATTGAGGGAGTGCAGCGAAGGTTCACCAGACTGATTCCCGGGTGGCAGGACTGACATATGAGGAGAGACTGGATCGACTAGGCTTATATTCACTGGAGTTTAGAAGGATGAGAGGGGATCTCATAGAAACGTATAAAATTCTGACGGGACTGGACAGGGTAGATGCAGGAAGAATGTTCCCGATGTTGGGGAAGTCCAGAACCAGGGGTCACAGTCTAAGGATAAGGGGTAAGCCATTTAGGACCGAGAGGAGGAGAAACTTCTTCACCCAGAGAATTGTGAACCTGTGGAATTCTCTACCACAGAAAGTTGTTGAGGCCAGTTCGTTGGATATATTCAAAAGGGAGTTAGATGTGGCCCTTACGGCTAAAGGGATCAGGGGGTATGGAGAGAAAGCAGGAATGGGGTACTGAGGGAATGATCAGCCATGATCATATTGAATGGTGGTGCAGGCTCGAAGGGCCGAATGGCCTGCTCCTGCACCTATTTTCTACGTTTCTATGAGATCCCCTCTCATTCTTCTAAACTCCAGTGAATACAGGCCCAGTCGACCCAATCTCTCCTCATACGGCAGTCCTGCCCTCCCAGGAATCAGTCTGGTGAACCTTCGCTGCACTGCCTCTATGGCAAGTATATCCTTCCTTAGGTAAGGAGACCCAAACTGAACACAATACTCCAGGTGTGGTCTCACCAAGGCCCTGTATAACTGCAGTAAGACATCCTTGCTTCTGTACTCAAACCCTCTCGCAATGAAGGCCAACATACCATTGGCCTTCCTAATTGCCTCACAAACCGTCCCCTCCCCATCCAAACCCGCAGTGAGATCAAACTGTGCACCCACTCACCCCAGGCCAATCCTTGCCCGGTTAGAAGTCACGCAATCTCACAATTAAAGACAAAATTTGTATTTCACCACCAGCAGAACATAAGAAATAGGAGCAGGAGTCGGCCATTCGGCCCCTCGAGCCTGCTCCGCCATTTAATACGACCATGGCTGATCCGATCATGGACTCAGCTCCACTTCCCCGCCCGCTCCCCATAACCCTTCACTCCCTTATCGCTCAAAAATCTGTCTATCTCCACCTTAAATATATTCAATGTCCCAGCCTCCACAGCTCTCTGAGGCAGAGAATTCCACAGATTTACAACCCTCTGAGAGAAGAAATTCCTCCTCATCTCAGTTTTAAATGGGCGGCCCCTTATTCTAAGACCATGCCCCCTAGTTCTAGTCTCCCCCATCAGTGGAAACATCCTCTCTGCATCCACCTTGTCAAGCCCCCTCATAATCTTATACGTTTCCATAAGATCACCTCTCATTCTTCTGAATTCCAATGAGTAGAGGCCCAACCTACTCAACCTTTCCTCATAAGTCAACCCCCTCATCTCCGGAATCAACCGAGTGAACCTTCTCTGAACTGCCTCCAAAGCAAGTATATCCTTTCGTAAATACAGAGACCAAAACTGCACGCAGTACTCCAGGTGTGGCCTCACCAATACCCTGTATAACTGGAGCAAGACTTCCCTGCTTTTATACTCCATCCCCTTTGCAATAAAGGGCCAAGATACCATTGGCCTTCCTGATCACTTGCTCAAACTGCTTCACAGCCAATGAAGTACTTTGGGAGTACAGTCACTGTTGTAATGTGGGAAACGCCAATTAGCGCACAGCAAGCTCCCACACACAGCAATGTGATAATGACCCAGATCATCTGTTTTAATGATGTTGGTCGAGGGATAAATATTGGCCCCAGGACACCGGGGAGAACTCCCCCTGCTCTTCTTCCAAATAGTGGCCCCGGGATCTTTTACATCCACCCGAGAGGGCAGACGGGGCCTCGGTTTAACGTCTCATCTGAAAGACGGCCTCTCCGAGAGTGCGGTGCTCCCTCAGTACTGCCCCTCCGACAGTGCAGTGTTCCCTCAGTACCGCCCCTCCGACAGTGCGGCGCTCCCTCAGTACCGCCCCTCCGACAGTGCGGCACTCCCTCAGTACTGCCCCTCCGACAGTGCGGTGCTCCCTCAGTACTGCCCCTCCGACAGCGCAGTACGGCGCTCCCTCAGTACTGCCCCTCCAACAGTGCGGCACTCCCTCAGTACTGCCCCTCCGACAGTGCGGTGCTCCCTCAGTACTGCCCCTCCGACAGCGCAGTACGGCGCTCCCTCAGTACTGCCCCTCCGACAGTGCAGCGCTTCCTCAGTACCGTCCCTCCGACAGTGCGGCACTCCCTCAGTACTGCCCCTCCGACAGTACAGCGCTCCCTCAGTACTGCCCCTCCGACAGTGCAGCACTCCCTCAGTACCGCCCCTCCGACAATGCGGCGCTCCCTCAGTACTGCCCCTCCGACAGTGCAGCGCTCCCTCAGTACTGCCCCTCCGACAGTGCGGCGCTCCCTCAGTACTGCCCCTCCGACAGTACGGTGCTCCCTCAGTACCGCCCCTCCGACAGTGCAGCACTCCCTCAGTACTGCCCCTCCGACAGTACGGTGCTCCCTCAGTACTGCCCCTCCGACAGTGCGGCGCTCCCTCAGTACTGCCCCTCCGACAGCGCAGTACGGCGCTCCCTCAGTACTGCCCCTCCGACAGCGCAGTACGGCGCTCCCTCAGTACTGCCCCTCCGACAGTGCGGCGCTCCCTCAGTACTGCCCCTCCGACAGTGCGGCACTCCCTCAGTACTGCCCCTCCGACGTGCGGCGCTCCCTCAGTACTGCCCCTCCGACAGTCCTGTGCTTTACCTTATTACGGTTACTGGGATCTTGCTGTGCGCTGTACATGTACAGCAGCTGACACGCGACGCACACACACACACACACACACACATACGGACCAGACACCGACCTTCGACACAAGCAGCAAATATAATTCAAGGACTATTACTGCGCTGCTGAAGAGACCATTCGATTCCTGACTGCTCGCTCTCCCTCCCTCTCTCTGAACGGCCTCAGTAATTCAGGCGTGGAGTGGCTCGTGCCCGTCTCCCATCTAATTAGCACTCGTTGTCATCTCTGCCTGTCAGGCACTGACGCTTTAAGCGATGGTGGGTTGTCGGGCGCTGGGGTGAACAGGAGAGAGGTCACGCATGATGACCGATTGTCCGACAGCTCATGACAAGGTGCCGAACTTCTCAAACGTTCGCCCAATCCCCCACTCCCCCCCCCCGCACTCCTCACGTCACCCGATAGACGTGTCCTTGACATTGCCTGTCACGGATGTGCCTCCCGAGACATCAAGTGCGGTCTTCTGTCTCTGGCTGGCTCTCCGGCTCGCTCTCTCGCTCTCTCTCTCTCCCCGTTAAATAGCACACTTTGTGATCTTGGCCATGTCCGCAATCGCTTTGCTGGAACAAAAGGCTGAGGGGGTTTGTGCTGAGCACGCAGGGGGACGGGACGGAGGGAATGTGGGGATGGTGGAGTATTTCAGCCGCAACTTATCACCACCTCAGGACGTCCCACTGCACCTCGCAGAGAGCCAGTACGAGCTCAACGGACCAAATGGCCTCTTCCCATCCTCTCACCGTTCTCTGATTATCAGACGTTTGCTTTTTGGAGTGTGGTCACTGTTGTAATGTGGGAAAGGCGACAATTAAATTGCGCACAGCAAGCTCCCACAAATAATGACTCCCTCTGTCTCTCTCTCGGTCTCTCTATCCCTCTCTATCTCTCTCTCACTTTCTGTCTCTCTGTTTCTCTCTCTCTGTCTTTCTCGCACTCTATCTCTCTCTCTTTCTCTGTCTCTCGCTCTGTGTCTGTCACTCTCTCTCCCTCTATCCCTCGCTATCGCTCTCTGTCTCTCTCTCTCTCTCCCTCTCCCTCTCTATCGCTTGCTATCTCTCTGTCTCTCTCTATCTGTCTCTCTCTCTCTCCCTCTCTCCCTATCCCTCGCAATCTCTCTCTGTCTCTCTCTCTCTCTGTCTTTCTCTCTCTCTCTGTCTCTCTCACTCTCTCTATCCCTCGCTATCGCTCTCTCTGTCTGCCTCTCTCTGCCTCTCTCCCTCTCTCTCTATCCCTCGCAATCTCTCTCTGTCTCTCTCTCTCTCTGTCTTTCTCTCTCTCTCTGTCTCTCTCACTCCCTCTATCCCTCGCTATCGCTCTCTGTCTGTCTCTCTCTGCCTCTCTCCTTCTCTCTCTATGCCTCGCTGTCTCTCTATCTCTCTCTCTATCTCTCTCTCTCTGTCTCTGTCTCTCTCTATCCCTCGCACTCTCCCTCTGTCTCTCTCTCTCTCGTTGTCTCTCCTTCTCTCTCTCTGTCTCTCTCTCCGTCTCTCTCTCTCTCTCTCTGTCTCTGGCTGTCTCTAGCTGTCTCTCTCCCTCTCTCTCTATCCCTCTCTATCTCTCTCTCTATCTCTCTCTCTCTCCATCTCTTCTCTGTCTCTAGCTGTCTCTCTCCCTCGCTCTCTATCCCTCGCTGTCTCTCTGTCTCTGTCTCTCTATCTGTCTCTCTCTCTGTCTCCCTCCCTCTCTCTCTATCCCTTGCTATCTCTGTCTATCTCTCTCTGTCTTTCTCTCTCTCTCTCTCTGCCTCTCTCTCCGTCATTCTCTATCTCTCTCTCTCTGTCTCTCTCTCGCTGTCTCTCTCCCTCTCTCTCTCTCTCTATTTCTCTGGCTGTCTCTCTCCCTCTCTCTCTATCCCTCTCTATCTCTCTCTCTCTCTCAATCTCTCTCTCTCTGTCTCTCTGTAGAGAGTCCCACATTCTCACCCTGTTCTGGGTAAAGAAGTTTCTCCTGAATTCCCCATTGGGTTTATCAGTGACTGTCTGATATTGATGGCCCTGAGTTCTGGTCTCCCCCACAAGTGGGAACATCTTCTCTACGTCTACCCTATTGAAACCCCTTCATAATTTTAAAGACCTCTATCGGGTCAGCCCTCAGCTTTCTCAAACCTAGAGAAAAGAACCTACTCCTGTACCTATTTTCTATGTTTCTATGGGCCCAAGTTTCCACACACGCCTAGAACGGCGCAGTCCCGACCTGGACGCCCGTTTTTCGCGCCACAAAGTGCGCCGAAAAAAATCCTCGGTATTCTCCACCTCCCTGCAGGTCCTCTGGCCCTCGGCGCAGCGCAGCACGAGCTGTGGGGGGGCGGAGCCAGGTCCCGGCACTGAAAACAGTGCCGGGACCTCTGCACATGCGCGCTACAGTGGGCACGCAAGTGCAGTAGCTCCAGGCGCCGAACTGTGTGGGAGGGGCCCGAAGCACGCAGCCCCTAGCCCTGGCCCAATGGCCTCACTGGGGCTGCGTGAATAAGGCTCCTCCCACGGCCAGCTCCTGCTCCCCGCCTCCGGACCAGACCCGACTCCCGCTCCCGGACTGGATCCGACCTGACCTTCCCCCCCTCCCTCTCCCTCCCTCTCTCCCTCTCTCTCTCCCTCCCTCTCTCCCTCTCCCTCCCTCTCTCTCTCTCTCTCTCTCTCTCTCCCTCCCTCTCTCTCTCTCTCTCTCCCCCTCCCTCTCTCTCTCTCCCTCTCTCTCTCTCTCTCTCCCCCTCCCTCTCCCTCTCTCTCTCTCTCTCCCTCCTCTCTCTCTCTCTCTCTCTCTCTCCCTCTCTCTCTCCCTCTCTCTCTCTCTCTCTCTCCCCCTCCCTCTCTCCCCCTCTCTCTCTCTCTCCCCCTCCCTCTCCCTCTCTCTCTCTCTCTCTTCCCCTCCCTCTCTCTCTCTCTCCCCCTCCCTCTCTCTCTCTCTCTCCCCCCCCTCTCTCTCTCTCTCTCCCCCCCTCCCTCTCTCTCTCTCTCTCTCTCTCCCCCTCTCTCTCTCTCTCCCCCCCTCTCCCTCTCTCTCTCTCTCCCCCTCCCTCTCTCCCTCTCTCTCTCTCTCTCCCCCTCCCTCTCCCTCTCTCTCTCTCTTCCCCTCCCTCTCTCTCTCTCTCTCTCTCCCTCCCTCTCTCCCTCCCTCTCTCTCGCCCTCTCTCTCCCCCCCTCTCTCTCTCTCTCCCCTCTCTCTCCCCCTCTCTCTCTCTCTCCCCCTCCCCCTCTCCCTCCCTCTCTCTCTCCCTCTCTCTCCCCCTCTCTCTCTCTCTCTCCCTACCGAACCGAACCTCCCCGACCCGACCCGACCCAACGCCACCTACCTGTAAATCTGGTGCTGGGGACGGGCCCTGCCCGAAGTCTCGGGCCGGCCCGTTCAGCCTTCGGTCCCGAAAGGCCTGCCTGAAGCACTTTCACACAGGTAGAAAGATGGTTTATTTAATCTTTTCTTTGCTTATAAATGTTTATTCAGGTTGGATTTATTTGTATAATATTTGTAGAAGTATAAATAAGGATTTATTATAGAATTTAATGACTACTCTTCCCCCCCCCCACACCTCGTTCTGGACGCCTAATTTGTAACCTGCGCCTGATTTTTTAATGTGTAGAACAGGTTTTTTCAGTTCTACAAAAATCTTCACTTGCTCCATTCTACTTTAGTTTGGAGCACGTTTTCACTGTGGAAACTTTCAAATCAGGCCTCAGTGGCCGGACACGCCCCCTTTTGAAGAAAAAATTCTGTTCCAAAGTAGAACTGTTCTACCTGACTAGAACTGCAGAAAAAAAAATGTGGAGAATTGCGATTTCTAAGACAGTCCGTTCTCCACCAGTTGCTCCTAAAAAATCAGGCGCAAATCATGTGGAAACTTGGGCCCATAGTTTCTAAGTCTTGCTCCAGTTATACAGGGTATTGGTGAGGCCACACCTGGAGTATTGCGTGTAGTTTGGTCTCCGTATTTACGAAAGGATATACTTGCTTTGGAGGCAGTTCAGAGAAGGTTCACTCGGTTGATTCCGGGGATGAGGGGGTTGACTTATGAGGAAAGGTTGAGTAGGTTGGGCCTCTACTCATTGGAATTCAGAAGAATGAGAGGTGATCTTATGGAAACGTATCAGATTATGAGGGGGCTCGACAAGGTGGATGCAGAGAGGATGTTTCCACTGATGGGGGAGACTAGAACTAGGGGGCATGGTCTTAGAATAAGGGGCCGCCCATTTAAAACTGAGATGAGGAGGAATTTCTTCTCTCAGAGGGTTGTAAATCTGTGGAATTCTCTGCCCCAGAGAGCTGTGGAGGCTGGGACATTGAATATATTTAAGGTGGAGATAGACAGATTTTTGAGCGATAAGGGAGTGAAGGGTTATGGGGAGCGGGCGGGGAAGTGGAGCTGAGTCCATGATCGGATCAGCCATGATCGTATTAAATGGCGGAGCAGGCTCGAGGGGCCGAATGGCCCACTCCTGCTCCTATTCCTTATGGCCGTATTTGGTAACGGTTGGCAATAGAGACGGAATTTGTCTGCCGTTATCTCTCGCTGGAAGGCAGGAATGGGGGGGGTGTGTGTATGGGGGTGTTGCTTAGTACAGCGACCCTTTGACTACCTCTGACGTTGACATTTAAAGCGAGGGAAGATATTAAGCTCATTTACCCACTGTGAATGAGTAACAGGGACTCGAACATTATTGACCACAGTCTCTCGCTCTGTAATCACTCTCCCATTAACCAGACTCCGCGCTAATTGGTGATTACTTCACTTTAACATTTTTCTCTCTCCTGTAACAGTTTTTTTTCCCCAGTTTTATCCTGAGCCTGAAGGTTAAAGATTATAATGTGCTGGGATGTGTTGAAGAAATCGCCTGCTGTTCCTCAATGGCAGCAGTCAGGATTAATGCAATCGGTCATGATGCCAAGAGTCCCGCACTGCGCAGGCTAAAACGAAGTGATTCCTTCTGCTCATCACAGCTTCACAGTCCACAGCAAGACCTTCCGACAGTGCGTCGCTCCCTCAGTACCGCCCCTCCGACAGTGCAGCACTCCTTTAGTACTGCCCCTCTGACAGTACGGCGCTCCCTCAGTACCACCCCTCCGATAGCGTAGTGCGTCGCTCCCTCAGTACTGCCCCTCCGACAGTGCAGCTCTCCCTCAGTACTGCCCCTCCGACAGTGCGGCGCTCCCTCAGTACTGCCCCTCCGACAGTGCGGCGCTCCCTCAGTACTGCCCCTCCGACAGTGCGGCGCTCCCTCAGTACTGACCCTCCGACAGTGCGGCGCTCCCTCAGTACTGCCCCTCCGACAGTGCGGCGCTTGCTCAGTACTGCCCCTCCGACAGTGCGGTGCTCCCTCAGTACTGCCCCTCCGACAGTGCGGCGCTCCCTCAGTACTGCCCCTCCGACAGTGCGGTGCTCCCTCAGTACTGCCCCTCCGACAGTGCGGCGCTCCCTCAGTACTGCCCCTCCGACAGTGCGGCACTCCCTCAGTACCGCCCCTCTGACAGTGCGGCGCTCCCTCAGTACTGCCCCTCCGACAGTGCGGCACTCCCTCAGTACCGTCCCTCTGACAGTGCGGCGCTCCCTCAGTACTGCCCCTCCGACAGTGCGGCACTCCCTCAGTACTGCCCCTCCGACAGTGCGGCTCTCCCTCAGCACCGCCCCTCCGACAGTGTGGAGCTCCCTCAGTACCGCCCCTCCGACAGTGCGGCGCTCCCTCAGTACTGCCCCTCCGACAGTGCGGTGCTCCCTCAGTACCGCCCCTCCGACAGTGCGGCGCTCGCTCAGTACTGCCCCTCCGACAGTGCGGCACTCCCTCAGTACCGCCCCTCCGACAGTGCGGGGCTCCCTCAGTACCGCCCCTCCGACAGTGCGGCGCTCCCTCAGTACTGCCCCTCCGACAGTGCGGTGCTCCCTCAGTACCGCCCCTCCGACAGTGCGGCACTCCCTCAGTACCGCCCCTCCGACAGTGCGGGGCTCCCTCAGTACCGCCCCTCCGACAGTGCGGCGCTCCCTCAGTACTGCCCCTCCGACAGTGCGGTGCTCCCTCAGTACTGCCCCTCCGACAGTGCGGCGCTCGCTCAGTACCACCCCTCCGACAGTGCGGCGCTCGCTCAGTACTGCCCCTCCGACAGTGCGGCACTCCCTCAGTACCGCCCCTCCGACAGTGCGGGGCTCCCTCAGTACCGCCCCTCCGACAGTGCGGCGCTCGCTCAGTACTGCCCCTCCGACAGTGCGGTGCTCCCTCAGTACTGCCCCTCCGACAGTGCGGCGCTCCCTCAGTACCACCCCTCCGACAGTGCGGCGCTCGCTCAGTACTGCCCCTCCGACAGTGCGGCACTCCCTCAGTACCGCCCCTCCGACAGTGCGGGGCTCCCTCAGTACCGCCCCTCCGACAGTGCGGCGCTCGCTCAGTACTGCCCCTCCGACAGTGCGGCGCTCCCTCAGTACTGCCCCTCCGACAGTGCGGCGCTCGCTCAGTACTGCCCCTCCGACAGTGCGGTGCTCCCTCAGTACTGCCCCTCCGACAGTGCGGCACTCCCTCAGTACTGCCCCTCCGACAGTGCGGCACTCCCTCAGTACTGCCCCTCCGACAGCGCGGTGCTCCCTCAGTACTGCCCCTCCGACAGTGCGGCGCTCCCTCAGTACTGCCCCTCTGACTTGAACCCATGACTATCCAAGCTGTGATTGCCCTCCCCGGTCCAGAGAAGAGTGTATCGTGGACAACGAATGCAGTGTACCCAGTCGCACAGAGTACATTTTGACCGCTGTAACTGGGTTAAGATGTGATTAGACTGCCAGTACGGTTTAATTTTGTTTCATAGCCAGTGGCGTGCCATCTTTAAGAGTGCAGAGACGTTAAGGCATTGGATTAATCGCCCCCATTACCGATTCCTCACTCACTAATCTGCTAATTACTCAGCACTGATCACTTTAAATTCTCGTTACTGTCTACACCTGAGACGCCCTTTGTAATCCCGTGATTATCCCTCGCGCTGAACCAAACTGTTCGCAATCTCGGTGTCGCACCTGACCCCGACATACGCTTCCCATCACCCTCCGTAACATCGCCTGTCTCCGCCCCCCCTACCTCAGCTCTTCCGCTGCTGAAGCCCTCATCCGTGCCTCTGTTACCTCCAGACTTGACTATTCCAACGCGCTGCGCTCCTGGCTGGCCTCCCACATTCTACCCGACGTAAACTAGAGGTGATCCAAAACTCGGCTGCCCCCGTGTCCTAACTCGCACCCAGTCCCACTCACCCATCACCCCCTGTGCTCACTGACCCCGTGTCCTAACTCACACCCAGTCCCACTCACCCATCACCCCCTGTGCTCACTGACCCCCGTGTCCTAACTCGCACCCAGTCCCGCTCACCAATCACCCCCTGTGCTCACTGACCCCGTGTCCTAACTCGCACCCAGTCCCACTCACCCATCACCCCCTGTGCTCACTGACCCCGTGTCCTAACTCGCACCCAGTCCCACTCACCCATCACCCCCTGTGCTCACTGACCCCGTGTCCTAACTCTCACCCAGTCCCACTCACCCATCACCCCCTGTGCTCACTGCCCCCGTGTCCTAACTCGCACCCAGTCCCACTCACCCATCACCCCCTGTGCTCACTGCCCCCGTGTCCTAACTCGCACCCAGTCCCACTCACCCATCACCCCCTGTGCTCTCTGACCCCGTGTCCTAACTCGCACCGAGTCCCACTCACCCATCACCCCCTGTGCTCGCTGACCCCGTGTCCTAACTCGCACCCAGTCCCACTCACCCATCACCCCCTGTGCTCGCTGACCCCGTGTCCTAACTCGCACCCAGTCCCACTCACCCATCACCCGCTGTGCTCACTGCCCCCGTGTCCTAACTCGTACCCAGTCCCACTCACCCATCACCCCCTGTGCTCACTGCCCCGTGTCCTAACTCGCACCGAGTCCCGCTCACCCATCACCCCCTGTGCTCACTGACCCCGTGTCCTAACTCACACCCAGTCCCACTCACCCATCACCCGCTGTGCTCACTGACCCCGTGTCCTAACTCACACCCAGTCCCACTCACCCATCACCCCCTGTGCTCACTGACCCCGTGTCCTAACTCACACCCAGTCCCACTCACCCATCACCCACTGTGCTCACTGACCCCGTGTCCTAACTCGCACCCAGTCCCACTCACCTATCACCCCCTGTGCTCACTGCCCCCGTGTCCTAACTCACACCGGGTCCCACTCACCCATCACCCCCTGTGCTCACTGACCCCGTGTCCTAACTCACACCGGGTCCCGCTCACCCATCACCCCCTGTGCTCACTGCCCCGTGTCCTAACTCGCACCGAGTCCCGCTCACCCATCACCCACTGTGCTCGCTGACCCCGTGTCCTAACTCACACCGAGTCCCGCTCACCCATCACCCCCTGTGCTCACTGCCCCGTGTCCTAACTCGCACCGAGTCCCACTCACCCATCACCCCCTGTGCTCACTGACCCCCGTGTCCTAACTCACACCCAGTCCCACTCACCCATCACCCCCTGTGCTCACTGACCCCGTGTCCTAACTCACACCGAGTCCCACTCACCCATCACTCCCTGTGCTCACTGACCCCGTGCCCTAACTCACACCCAGTCCCACTCACCCATCACCCACTGTGCTCACTGACCCCGTGTCCTAACTCGCACCCAGTCCCACTCACCCATCACCCCCTGTGCTCACTGACCCCGTGTCCTAACTCGCACCGAGTCCCACTCACCCATCACCCGCTGTGCTCACTGACCCCGTGTCCTAACTCACACCGAGTCCCGCTCACCCATCACCCCCTGTGCTCACTGCCCCGTGTCCTAACTCGCACCGAGTCCCGCTCACCCATCACCCCCTGTGCTCACTGACCCCGTGTCCTAACTCACACCGAGTCCCACTCACCCATCACCCCCTGTGCTCACTGCCCCCGTGTCCTAACTCACACCCAGTCCCACTCACCCATCACCCCCTGTGCTCACTGACTTACTTTGGCTCCCGGTTAAGCAACGCCTCCATTTCAAAATTCTCCATTCTTGTTTACAAATCACTCCATGGACTCCTTGCCACCTCCCTATCTCTGTAACCTCCTCCAGCCCCTACACCCCTCGCTATCTCTGTAACCTCCTCAAGCCCCTACACCCCTCCCTATCTCTGTAACCTCCTCCAGCCCCTACACCCCTCCCTATCTCTGTAACCTCCTCCAGTCCTCTACACCGCTCCCTATCTCTGTAACCCCCAGACCCCTACACCCCTCCCTATCTCTGTAACCCCCTCCAGGCCCTACACCACTCCCTATCTCTGTAACCTCCTCCAGCCCCTACACCGCTCCCTATCTCTGTAACCCCCAGCCCCCTACACCCCTCCCTATCTCTGTAACCTCCTCCAGCCCCCTACACACATCCATATCTCTGGAACCTCCTCCAGCCCCTACACCCCTCCCTATCTCTGTAACCTCCAGCCTCTACACCCCTCCCTATCTCTGCAACCTCCAGCCCCTACACCCCTCCCTATCTCTGTAACCTCCAGCCCCTACACCCCTCCTTATCTCTGTAACCTCCTCCAGCCCAAACACCCCTCTCTATCTCTGTAACCTCCTCCAGCCCCCTACAGCCCTCCCTATCTCTGTAACCCCCTCCAGGCCCTACACCCCTCCCTATCTCTGTAACCTCCTCCAGCCCCCTACAGCCCTCCCTATCTCTGTAACCCCCTCCAGGCCCTACGCTCCTCCCTATCTCTGTAACCTCCTCCAGCCCCCTACAGCCCTCCCTATCTCTGTAACCCCCTCCAGCCACTACACCCCTCACTATCTCTGTAACCTCTTCCAGCCCCAACACCCCTCCCTATCTCTGTAACCTCCTCCAGCCCCTACACCCCTCCCTATCTCTGTAACCCCCTCCAGCCCCTACACCCCTCCCTATCTCTGTAACCTCCAACCCCTACACCCCTCCCTATCTCTGTAACCTCCAGCCCCTACACCCCTCCCTATCTCTGTAACCTCCTCCAGCCCCTATTTCCCTCCCTATCTCTGTAACCTCCTCCAGCACCTACACCCCTCCCTATCTCTGTAACCCCCTCCAGCCCCACAACCCCCCGAGATCTCTGCACTCCTCTAATTCTGCCCTACTGACCATCCCTGATTATAATCACTCCACCATCGGTGGCTGTGCCTTCTGTTGCCTGGGCCCCAAGCTCTGGAACTCCCTCCCTAAACCTCTCCGCCTCTCTCTCCTCCTTTAAGACGCTCCTTAAAATCTCCCTCTTTGACCCAGCTTTTGGTCAACTGCCCTAATGTCTCCTTATGTGGCTCGGGGTCAGATTCTGTTTGTTAATTGCACCAGTGAAATGCCTGGGGATATTTCACTATATTAAAGGCGCTGTATAAATATACGTTATTGTTATTGTCCCACCATTCTGGTGCTCAATTAATAACAAATGGTTACGATGTGTTAAAACACCTCCCCCCACACCATCAGTGTCAGTCTTGTCTCAATGGGCAGCCCTCTCGCCTCTGAGTCAGAAGGTTGTGGTTTTAAGTCCCACTCCAGGGGCTTGAGCATAAAATCTAGGCTGACACTCCCAGTGGAGTACTGAGGGAGTGCCGCTCTGTCGGAGGGGCAATACTGAGGGAGCGCCGCACTGTCGGAGGGGCAGTACTGAGGGAGCGCCGCACTGTCGGAGGGGCGGTACTGAGGGAGTGCCGCACTGTCGGAGGGGCAGTACTGAGGGAGTGCCGCACAGCCGGAGGGGCAGTACTGAGGGAGCGCCTCACTGTCGGAGGGGCAGTACTGAGGGAGCACCGCACTGTCGGAA
>NC_092011.1:39630068-39640068 GCF_044704955.1 Pristiophorus japonicus
GCCCCTCCGACAGTGCGGCACTCCCTCAGTACTGTCCCTCCGACAGTGCGCACTCCCTCAGTACTGCCTCTCCGACAGTGCAGTGCGGGGCTCCCTCAGTACTGCCCCTCCGACAGTGTGGCACTCCCTCAGTACCGCCCCTCCGACAGTGCAGGGCTCCCTCAGTACCGCCCCTCCGACAGTGCGGCGCTCCCTCAGTACCGCCCCTCCGACAGTGCGGTGCTCCCTCAGTACCGCCCCTCCGACAGTGTGGCGCTCCCTCAGTACCGCCCCTCCGACAGTGCGGCGCTCCCTCAGTACCACCATTCTCTGTGCGGTGAGCTCGGTGTAACTCTCTATCGAATCGTTCTGCCCTGCCTAAGTGCAAGTTGTGTTTGATAACTTGGTCCAGGACTGTTGGACAGTCCTCTGAATGTTGCATTGTATTATCCGACTGAATCTGTGACGATGCCAGACAATGGATGGATTCAACTCATTAGCTTTTAGCTGGATACGTCTGCCCTGCAGACAGATTGGAATTGGTTGTGCTTTCGGAATAGATAACCACAGTCACAGAGCACTAGAATGGTACAGCACAGGAGGCTGCCATTCGGCCCATCGAATCGTTGCCCGTGCTGTGCCGGCTCTGTGACAGAGCGACCCAATCAGTCCCACTCCCCCCTGCCCTTTCCCCCCACAGCCCTGTGAATTTTTCCCCTTCCAGTATTTACCCAATTTAGCATCAGCTGTGGCTCACTGGGCAGCTCACTCACCTCTGGATCAGAAGATTGTATCTTCGAGTCCCACTCCAGGGACCTGAGCACAAAAATCTAGGCTGACACTCACAGTGCAGTACTGAGGGAGCGCCGCACTGTCGGAGGGGCGGTACTGAGGGAGCGCCGCACTGTCGGAGGGGCAGTACTGAGGGAGCGCCGCACTGTCGGAGGGGCAGTACTGAGGGAGCGCCGCACTGTCGGAGAGGCAGTACTGAGGGAGCGCCGCACTGTCGGAGGGGCAGTACTGAGGGAGCGCCGCACTGTCGGAGTGGCAGTACTGAGGGAGCGCCGCACTGTCGGAGGGGCAGTACTGAGGGAGCGCCGCACTGTCGGAGGGGCAGTACTGAGGGAGCGCCGCACTGTCGGAGGGGCGGTACTGAGGGAGCGCCGCACTGTCGGAGGGGCAGTACTGAGGGAGCGCCGCACTGTCGGAGGGGCAGTACTGAGGGAGTGCTGCACTGTCGGAGGGGCAGTACTGAGGGAGCGCCGCACTGTCGGAGGGGCGGTACTGAGGGAGCGCCGCACTGTCGGAGGGGCAGTACTGAGGGAGCGCCGCACTGTCGGAGGGGCAGTACTGAGGGAGCTCCGCACTGTCGGTGGGGCGGTACTGAGGGAGCGCCGCACTGTCGGAGGGGCAGTACTGAGGGAGCGCCACACTGCAGGAGTCTAGAACCAGGGGTCACAGTCTCAGATAAGGGGTCGGCCATTTAGGACTGAGCTGAGGAGGAATTTCTTCACTCCGAGGGTGGTGAATCTTTGGAATTCTAGGTGGATAAGGTGGTTAAGAAGGCACACGGAATACTTGCCTTTATTGGCCGAGGCATGGAATACAAGAGCAGGGAGGGTTATGCTTGAACTGTATAAAACACTGGTTAGACCACAGCTGGAGTACGGCGTGCAGTTCTGGTCACCGCATTACAGGAAGGATGTGATTGCACTGGAGAGGGTGCAGAGGAGATTTACCAGGATGTTGCACTGGAGAGAGTGCAGAGGAGATTTACCAGGATGTTGCACTGGAGAGGGTACAGAGGGGATTTACCAGGATGTTGCACTGGAGAGGGTACAGAGGAGATTTACCAGGATGTTGCACTGGAGAGGGTACAGAGGAGATTTACCAGGATGTTGCACTGGAGAGGGTACAGAGGAGATTTACCAGGATGTTGCACTGGAGAGAGTGCAGAGGAGATTTACCAGGATGTTGCACTGGAGAGGGTACAGAGGAGATTTACCAGGATGTTGCACTGGAGAGGGTACAGAGGAGATTTACCAGGATGTTGCACTGGAGAGGGTACAGAGGAGATTTACCAGGATGTTGCACTGGAGAGGGTACAGAGGAGATTTACCAGGATGTTGTACTGGAGAGGGTACAGAGGAGATTTACCAGGATGTTGCACTGGAGAGGGTACAGAGGAGATTTACCAGGATGTTGCACTGGAGAGGGTACAGAGGAGATTTACCAGGATGTTGCACTGGAGAGGGTACAGAGGAGATTTACCAGGATGTTGTACTGGAGAGGGTACAGAGGAGATTTACCAGGATGTTGTACTGGAGAGGGTACAGAGGAGATTTACCAGGATGTTGTACTGGAGAGGGTACAGAGGAGATTTACCAGGATGTTGCACTGGAGAGGGTACAGAGGAGATTTACCAGGATGTTGCACTGGAGAGGGTACAGAGGAGATTTACCAGGATGTTGCACTGGAGAGGGTGCAGAGGAGATTTACCAGGATGTTGCACTGGAGAGGGTACAGAGGAGATTTACCAGGATGTTGCACTGGAGAGGGTGCAGAGGAGATTTACCAGGATGTTGCACTGGAGATGGTACAGAGGAGATTTACCAGGATGTTGCACTGGAGAGGGTACAGAGGAGATTTACCAGAATGTTGTATTGTAGTAATTGGGGGAAGGTTTAGAGGGGATTTGAGGGGAAATGTCTTCACCCAGAGGGTGGTGGGGGTCTGGGGTGGAACTCACGGCCTGAAAGGGGGGTAGAGGCAGAAACCCTCACCACATTTGGATGTACACTTGAAGTGCCGTAACCTACAGGGCTACGGACCGAGAGCGGGAAAGTGGGATTAGGCTGGGTAGCTCTTGGTCGGCCGGCACGGACACGATGGGCCGAAATGGCCTCCTTCCGTGTTGTAAATTTCTGTGATTCTGCGATTGTGTGGCAGGCAAAACATTCGCCTCTCAATCAATCAGGTTCTCACCATCTGGCTGGTGACACCACTTGGCAGTGTCATCTCGCTGGGAGCTGGGGGAGAGATGGAGAGACTGTCAGAGTGAGGAGGAACCCTGGGGTGAGGTTTGCGGTGTGGGGGGGTGGGGGGCGGGGGGGTGTGGGGGGAGGGAGCCGAGGAATCCGCTTACCACCAGGAGGGGGAAAAAATTGTTGCCGTGAAAAACCTCCGAATCTCAACTGAGTGGAACTTTCAGTCACAAATAATTTCCCGTCGTCCTCAAGTGAGTTTACGGCCACATATCCCGCAGCATAACTAAAACCGCCTGTTTCCACCCTCCGTAACATCACCCGCCTCTACCCCCCTCCCTCAGCTCATCTGCTGCTGAAGCCCTCATCCGTGCCCCCATTACCTACAGACTTGACTATTCCAACGCACTCCTGGCCGGCCTCCCACATTCTACCCGACGTAAACTAGAGGTGATCCAAAACTCGGCTGCCCCCCGTGTCCTAACTCACATCCAGTCCCGCTCACCCATCACCCCCTGTGCTCACTGACCCCGTGTCCTAACTCACACCGAGTCCCGCTCCCCATCACCCCCTGTGCTCACTGCCCCGTGTCCTAACTCACACCGAGTCCCGCTCCCCATCACCCCCTGTGCTCACTGCCCCGTGTCCTAACTCACACCGAGTCCCGCTCCCCATCACCCCCTGTGCTCACTGACCCCGTGTCCTAACTCACACCCAGTCCTGCTCACCCATCACCCCCTGTGCTCACTGACCCCGTGTCCTAACTCGCACCCAGTCCCACTCACCCATCACCCCCTGTGCTCACTGCCCCGTGTCCTAACTCGCACTGAGTCCCTCTCACCCATCACCCTCTGTGCTCACTGCCCCGTGTCCTAACTCACACCCAGTCCCACTCACCCATCACCCCCTGTGCTCACTGACCCCGTGTCCTAACTCGCACCGAGTCCCACTCACCCATCACCCCCTGTGCTCACTGACCTACATTGGCTCCCGGTTAAGCAATGCCTCGATTTCAAAATTCTCATCCTTGTTTACAAATCCCTCCATGGCCTCCTCGCCCCCTCCCTATCTCTGTAACCTCCTCCAGCCCCTACACCCCTCCCTATCTCTGTAACCTCCTGCAGCCCCTACACCCCTCCCTATCTCTGTAACCTCCTCCAGCCCCTACACCTCTCCCTATCTCTGTAACCCCCCTCCAGCCCCTACACCCCTCCCTATCTCTGTACCCTCCCCCAGCCCCTACACCCCTCCCTATCTCTGTAACCTCCTCCAGCCCCTACACCCCTCCCTATCTCTGTAACCCCCCTCCAGCCCCTACACCCCTCCCTATCTCTGTAACCTCCTCCAGCCCCTACACCCCTCCCTATCTCTGTAACCTCCTCCAGCCCCTACACCTCTCCCTATCTCTGTAACCCCCCTCCAGCCCCTACACCCCTCCCTATCTCTGTACCCTCCCCCAGCCCCTACACCCCTCCCTATCTCTGTAACCTCCTCCAGCCCCTACACCCCTCCTTATCTCTGTAACCTCCTCCAGCTCCTACACCCCTCCTTATCTCTGTAACCTCCTCCAGCCCCTACACCCCTCCCCATCTCTGTAACCCCCCTCCAGCCCCTACACCCCTCCCTATCTCTGTAACCCCCTCCAGCCCCCTACACCCCTCCCTATCTCTGTAACCTCCTCCAGCCCCTACACCCCTCCCTATCTCTGTAACCCCCTCCAGCCCCTACACCCCTCCCTATCTCTGTAACCCCCTCCAGCCCCCTACACCCCTCCCTATCTCTGTAACCTCCTCCAGCCCTACACCCCTCCCTATCTCTGTAACCCCCCTCCAGCCCCTACACCCCTCCCTATCTCTATAACCTCCTCCAGCCCCTACACCCCTCCCTATCTCTGAGAGGGAAGGTGAGAGAGATGGGAAGAGAGAGAGAGGAGAGAGGATAGGAGAGAGGGGGAAGAGAGAAATGAAAGGAGAGAGAGAGAGGGGAAGGAGAGAGGGGAAGAGAGAGAGAGGGGAAGGAGAGAAAGAGAGGGGAAGGAGAGCGAGAAGGGGGAAGAGAATGATAGGGAAGGAGAGAGTGAAGGAAGAGCGAGAGGGGAAGAGAGAGAGAGGGGAAGAGCGAGAGTGAAGGAGTAGGGGAAGGAGAGAGAGAGAGAGAAAAGAGGGGGAAAGGAGAGAGGGAAGAAGAGAGAGGGGAAGAGAGAGTGTGAAAGAGGGAGAGAGGGAAGGTGAGCGAGAGGGGAAGAGAGAGAAAAGAGGGGGAAAGGAGAGAGGGAAGAAGAGAGAGCGGGGAAGAGAAAGAGTGAAGGAGCAGGGAAAGGAGAGAGGATAGAGGACAATCACTGTTGTGAAGATAACGATGAAGATGAAGAAGTCAACGGCAGACTTAAAAACGGTGACATCGTCAGGCTCTTGGTTGGACGACCCCTGCCCCCCCCCAACCCTCGTTTTGTCTTCGAAGAATAAATGTAGAGGAGATGGAGGAGGAGGGCATTGTTTGCGGAGGGGGGAGGAGGAGATGGATGGGCGCGCAGAGGGCTGGAGGGGAGCTGAACGGACTTCCAGCTCCCACGGAGGACTCTATGCGTGAGCTGGGCGGAGGTGGTTTGGTGGGGGGAGCTGGGAGGGATGATTTGTGCGTTCATCGAGGCGATCCATTCATCCTGTCCGGCAGGCGACGAGACATATGTAGATACCAAAGAAATTGGTATTGAACTGCTGTCAGCCGCAGAAAGACAAGTGGCCAAGCGATGATTGCAAACAAGATTTTGTCCCCGAGTCCAGGCCTCTCTTCGGTTTATCTAATGGAACTATTTAATTGAATCTCTTCACCTACGATTTGTCAGCCGTTCCGTGGGAGTGACGGGACAACCATAATCGAGGAGTCTCCTTACCTCTTCTTTCCCAGTTAACCGTTGCAGTACTGAGGGAGTGCTGCACTGTCGGAGGGGCAGTACTGAGGGAGCACCGTACTGTCGGAGGGGCAGTACTGAGAGAGCGCCGCACTGCGTTGTCGGAGGGGCAATACTGAGGGAGCGCCGTACTGTCGGAGGGGCAGTACTGAATGAACGCCGCACTGCCCTGTCGGAGGGGCAGTACTGAGGGAACGCCGTACTGTCGGAGGGGCAGTACTGAGGGAGCGCCGCACTGTCGGAGGGGCAGTACTGAGGGAGTGCTGCACTGTCGGAGGGGCGGTACTGAGGGAGTGCTGCACTGTCGGAGGGGCAGTACTGAGGGAGCGCCGTACTGTCGTAGGGGCAGTACTGAGGGAGCGCTGCACTACGCTGTCGGAGGGGCAGTACTGAGGGAGTGCTGCACTGTCGGAGGGGCAGTACTGAGGAAGTGCTGCACTGTCGGAGGGGCAGTACTGAGGGAGCGCCGTACTGCGCTGTCGGAGGGGCAGTACTGAGGGAGCGCTGCACTGTCGGAGGGGCAGTACTGAGGGAGTGCTGCACTGTCGGAGGGGCAGTACTGAGGGAGCGCCGCACTGTCGGAGGTGCCGTCTTTCGGATGAGACGTTAAACCGAGGCCCCGTCTGCCCTCTCAGGTGGATGTAAAAGATCCCGGGGCCACTATTTGGAAGCAGAGCAGGGGGAGTTCTCCCCGGTGTCCTGGGGCCAATATTTATCCCTCAACCAACATCACTAAAACAGATGATCTGGGTCATTATCACATCGCTGTGTGTGGGAGCTTGCTGTGCGCAAATTGGCGTTTCCCACATTACAACAGTGACTGCACTCCAAAAGTACTTCATTGGCTGTGAAGCGCTTTGGGACGGAGGTCCGGTGGTCGTGAAAGGCGCTATATAAATGCAAGTCTTTCTTTCATTCTCACCTTCTCCCCACCTCCCTCAGTTCAGTCAGGGCATGAAGAGGGAGGGGAGGGCGCTGAGGGAGATAGTGAGAGAGGAGAGGGGAGAGAGTGGAGAGACAGAGGGGAGGAGAGAGGGAAGGAGAGAGGGAGAGGGGAGGAGAGGGAGGGGGAAGGGAGATGTGGATGGAGCGGGGAGGAGAGGGGACGGAGAGACAGGGGAGGGGGAGGAGAGGGAGAGAGGAGGGGAGGGCGCTGAGGGAGATAGTGAGAGAGGAGAGAGGAGAGAGTGGAGAGACAGAGGGGAGGAGAGAGGGAAGGAGAGAGGGAGAGGGGAGGAGAGGGAGGGGGAAGGGAGATGTGGACGGAGCGGGGAGGAGAGGGGACGGAGAGACAGGGGAGGGGGAGGAGAGGGAGAGAGGAGGGGAGAGAGTGGGAGAGGGGTAGCGGGGATGAGAGGGGGAGAGGGAGGGCGAGTGGAGGAGAGGGGAAGGAGAGAGGGAGAGGGGAGGAGAGAGGGAGGAGAGGTAGGGAGAGGCGGAGCGGGCGGTTTGACAATATTTGACCAGGTGGGGAGTATTTGTGAGGAGACAGAACCAGCCGATCCCGGTGAAGGGATGTATGGCCCACAGGGTTAATCGCAATTCATCAATCTGCCAATCAGTGCTTGTCAGAATTAGGGAGCGTCTTGACCTTCCTGTCAATCATCGCCATTGGGACAGACTGCCCGATCATCAGACATGGTGGGCGAGGGTCGGGGGGGGGGGGAGAGATAAGGAGAGAGGGGGGGAGAGAGAGGGGGGGGGGGAGGGAGAGAGTGGGAGAGAGAGAGGGGGAGAGAGAGAGGGGGAGTGAGAGGGAGCGTGGGGGAGAGAGAGAGAGAGAGGTGAGAGGGAGAGGGGGAGAGAGAGAGAGGGGGAGAGAGGGGGGAGAGAGAGAGGGGGAAAGAGAGAGGGGGAGAGAGGAGGAGAGAGAGGTGAGAGGGAAAGGGGGAGAGAGGGAGAGATAGAGGGAGCTTTACTCTGTATCTAACCCCCTGTACCTGCCCTGGGAGTGTTTGATGGGACAGTGTAGAGGGAGCTTTACTCTGTATCTAACCCCCTGTACCTGCCCTGGGAGTGTTTGATGGGTTAGTGTAGAGGGAGCTTTACTCTGTATCTAACCCCCTGTACCTGCCCTGGGAGTGTTTGATGGGACAGTGTAGAGGGAGCTTTACTCTGTATCTAACCCCGTGCTGTACCTTCCCTGGGAGTGTTTGATGGGACAGTGTAGAGGGAGCTTTACTCTGTATCTAACCCCCTGTACCTGCCCTGGGAGTGTTTGATGGGACAGTGTAGAGGGAGCTTTACTCTGTATCTAACCCCTGTACCTGCCCTGGGAGTGTTTGATTGGACAGTGTAGAGGGAGCTTTACTCTGTATCTAACCCCCTGTACCTGTCCTGGGAGTGTTTGATGGGACAGTGTAGAGGGAGCTTTACTCTGTATCTAACCCCCTGTACCTGCCTGGGAGTGTTTGATGGGACAGTGTAGAGGGAGCTTTACTCTGTATCTAACCCCGTGCTGTACCTGCCCTGGGAGTGTTTGATGGGACAGTGTAGAGGGAGCTTTACTCTGTATCTAACCCCCTGTACCTGCCCTGGGAGTGTTTGATGGGACAGTGTAGAGGGAGCTTTACTCTGTATCTAACCCCCTGTACCTGCCCTGGGAGTGTTTGATGGGACAGTGTAGAGGGAGCTTTCCTCTGTATCTTACCCCGTACTGTACCTGCTCTGGCTCTAATTCTAGGAGGAGGTTACAGAGATAGGGAGGGGGTGTAGAGGCTGGAGGAGGTTACAGAGATAGGGAGGGGTGTAGGGGCTGGAGGAGGTAACAGAGATAGGGAGGGGTGTAGGGGCTGGAGGGGGTTACAGAGACAGAGAGGGGTGTAGGGGGCTGGAGGTTACAGAGATAGGGAGGGGTGTAGGGGCTGGAGGAGGTTACAGAGATAGGGAGGGGTGTAGGGGCTGGAGGTTACAGAGATAGTGAGGGGTGTAGGGGCTGGAGGGGGTTACAGAGACAGGGAGGGGTGTAGGGGCTGGAGGAGATTACAGAGATAGGGAGGGGTATAGGGGCTGGAGGTTACAGAGATAGGGAGGGGTGTAGGGGCTGGAGGAGGTTACAGAGATAGGGAGGGGTATAGGGGCTGGAGGAGATTACAGAGATAGGGAGGGGTATAGGGCTGGAGGGGGTTACAGAGATAGGGAGGGGTGTATGGGCTGGAGGAGGTTACAGAGATAGGGAGGGGTGTAGGGGCTGGAGGGGTTTACAGAGATAGGGAGGGGTGTAGGGGCTGGAGGGGGTTACAGAGATAGGGAGGGGTGTAGGGGCTGGAGGAGATTACAGAGATAGGGAGGGGTATAGGGCTGGAGGGGGTTACAGAGATAGGGAGGGGTGTAGGGGCTGGAGGGGTTTACAGAGATAGGGAGGGGTGTAGGGACTGGAGGGGTTTACAGAGATAGGGAGGGGTGTAGGGGCTGGAGGGGTTTACAGAGATAGGGAGGGGTGTAGGGGCTGGAGGGGGTTAGAGAGATAGGGAGGGGTGTAGGGACTGGAGGAGGTTACAGAGATAGGGAGGGGTGTAGGGGCTGGAGGGGGTTACAGAGATAGGGATGGGTGTAGGGGCTGGAGGGGGTTACAGAGATAGGGAGGGGTGTAGGGGCTGGAGGGGGTTACAGAGATAGGGTTTGGGGAAGTGGTTATCGATGGTGTGAGCCATTCTCTGTCTAATTAGATTCCCAGATCTGACCATCAGTATTCTCCAGCTATCCCTGGCTGGAAGCTGCCCAGAATGACACAGGATCGTGGGCAGAGGCTCCCTGCGCTGCTCAGAGACTCTACTTCCCAAATCTTATTATTTTCGACAGCTCCATGTTTGCTCGGCGCTGACAGGCGCTGGGGAAGTTTTCAGTCTCTGCCCGACTCCCCACGGACACACTGCCCGTGTCCTTTGTCACTGAGCCGTTCCGCTGGGTCAGTCCGCTGCCCTGCTCATTCTGTCGTGTCCCCAGAGCTGCTGCTCGCTCCGTCTTCCCCCCACCCAACACCACCCGCCTTCTTCATCGGTGTTCCTGCTGCTGAGAGAGGGGGAGAGAGAGGGGGAGAGGAGGGGAGAGAGGGAGAGGGAGAGAGAGGGAGAGGGAGAGAGAGAGAGAGAGAGGGGGGGAGAGGGGTAGAGAGAGGGAGAGGCGG
>NC_092011.1:39650068-39655068 GCF_044704955.1 Pristiophorus japonicus
CCATGGTAGCGGGGGGGGGGGGGGGGAGGTGTGAAGGGGGATGTGGTTCACCAAATTGGACCTAACCTTCGCCTACATGACACAGGAGCTGGCTGAATCTTCGAAAAGACTGATGTGCATCAACACACACAAAGGACTGTTTATAAACCACAGGTGTCCCTTTCGGGATTCGCTTGGCTGCAGCCATTTTCCAGAGAGTTTGCTGAAATCTGTTCCGCGCACCGTTGTGTTTCAAGACGACATCCTGATCACCGGTCCTGACACCATCGAACACCTACACAACCTGGAAGAGGTTCTAAGTCGCCGAGACAGAGTGGGACTCAGGCTGAAACGCCCCCACGTGTGTTTTCCTTGGCGCCAGAAGTCGAATTTTTGGGGCGAAAGATTGCAGCAGACGGCACCGGGCCCACGGGCTCAAAGGCAGAGGCCATCAAGAATGCACCCAGGCCACAGAATGTGACGGAGCTGCGCTCGTTCCTGGGACTCCTCAACTATTTCGGTAACTTTCTACACCGGGTTGAGCACGTTGTTAGAGCCTTTGCACCTGTTGCTACGTCAGGGTGATGACTGGGTTTGGGGCAAATGCCAAGACACCGCCTTTGAGAAGGCCAGGAACCTGCTATGTTCAAATAAGCTACTTGTACACTATGACCCATGTAAACGTTTAGTGCGAGCTTGTTACGTCTCATCGTACAGGGTCGGCTGTGTGTTACATGTATCGAGTAATCTCCAACTGGTTGCATACGCGTCTAGAAGTCTGTCTAAGGCTGAGAGAGCCTACAGTATGGTCAAGAAAGAGGCTTTAGCATGTGTATATTGTGTTAAGAAAATGCACCAATACCTATTTGGACTTCGGTTTGAGCTTGAAACTGACCACAAGCCTCTCACTTTGCTGTTTTCAGAGAGCAAAGGTCTTAACACCAATGCTTCATCCCGCATAAGAACATAAGAACATAAGAATTAGGAACAGGAGTAGGCCATCTAGCCCCTCGAGCCTGCTCCGCCATTCAATAAGATCATGGCTGATCTGGCCGTGGACTCAGCTCCACTTACCCGCCCGCTCCCCGTAACCCTTAATTCCCTTATTGGTTAAAAATCTATCTATCTGTGACTTGAATACATTCAATGAGCTAGCCTCAACTGCTTCCTTGGGCAGAGAATTCCACAGATTCACAACCCTCTGGGAGAAGAAATTCCTTCTCAACTCGGTTTTAAATTGGCTCCCCCGTATTTTGAGGCTGTTCCCCCTAGTTCTAGTCTCCCCGACCAGTGGAAACAACCTCTCTGCCTCGATCTTGTCTATCCCTTTCATTATTTTAAATGTTTCTCTTAGATCACCCGTCATCCTTCTGAACTCCAACGAGTAAAGACCCAGTCTACTCAATCTATCATCATAAGGTAACCCCCTCATCTCCGGAATCAGCCGAGTGAATCGTCTCTGTATCCCCTCCAAGGCTAGTATATCCTTCCTTAAGTAAGGTGACCAAAACTGCACGCAGTACTCCAGGTGCGGCCTCACCAATACCCTGTACAGTTGCAGCAGGACCTCCCTGCTTTTGTACTCCATCCCTCTCGCAATGAAGGCCAACATTCCATTCACCTTCCTGATTACCTGCTGCACCTGCAAACTAACTTTTTGGGATTCATGCACAAGGACCCCCAGGTCCCTCTGCACCGCAGCATGTTGTAATTTCTCCCCATTCAAATAATATTCCCTTTTACTGTTTTTTTTCCCAAGGTGGATGACCTCACACTTTCCGACATTGTATTCCATCTGCCAAACCTTAGCCCATTCGCTTAACCTATCCAAATCTCTTTGCAGCCTCTCTGTGTCCTCTACACAACCCGCTTTCCCACTAATCTTTGTGTCATCTGCAAATTTTGTTACACTACACTCTGTCCCCTCTTCCAGGTCATCTATGTATATTGTAAACAGCTGTGGTCCCAGCACTGATCCCTGTGGCACACCACTAACCACCGATTTCCAACCCGAAAAGGACCCATTTATCCCGACTCTCTGCTTTCTGTTAGCCAGCCAATTCTCGATCCATGCTAATACATTTCCTCTGACTCCGCGTACCTCTATCTTCTGCAGTAACCTTTTGTGTGGCACCTTATCGAATGCCTTTTGGAAATCTAAATACACCACATCCATCGGTACACCTCTATCCACCATGCTCGTTATATCCTCAAAGAATTCCAGTAAATTAGTTAAACATGATTTCCCCTTCATGAATCCATGTTGCGCCTGCTTGATTGCACTATTCCTATCTAGATGTCCCGCTATTTCTTCCTTAATGATAGTTTCAAGCATTTTCCCCACTACAAAGATGGCACGAACGTTATCCGCTTATGACGATGTTATCCGCCACAAACCAGGCACTGAAAACTGTGCCGATGCTCTCAGCCGGCTACCATTACCCACCACCGGGGTTGAAATGGTGCAGCCCGCAGACTTGCTTCTGGTCATGGATGCTTTTGAGAGTGAGGGGTCACCCGTCACTGCTCCCCAGATCAGGACCTGGACTGTCAGTAGTAAAGAGTTGAGTACCTAAATGGGAGCTGGTCGGCCGTTCCTGGGGAAATGCAAGATGAAATTAAGCCGTTTCACCGGCGCAACGATGAAATGTCCATACCGGTCGGATTGTCTCTTATGGGGTAATCGTGTGGTTTTGCCAAAACAAGGCAGGGAAATGTTTATACGCAATCTACACAGTACCCACCCAGGCATTGTCCTGATGAAGGCCATCACCAGGTCGCACATTTGGTGGCCCGGCATTGACTCGGACTTGGAGTCATGCGTGCATCAGTGCAACACTCGCAACTGAGCAATGCACCAAGGGAGGCTCCACTGAGCCTATTGTCATGGGCCTCCAAACTATGGTCCAGGATCCACGTAGATTTTGCCGGCCCCTTTCTAGGAAAGATGTTTTTAGTTGTCGTGGACGCTTACTCCAAATGGATTGAATGCGTAATCATGTCATCCTGCACATCCACGGCCACCATTGAAAGCCTCCGGGCCACGTACACCACCCATGGCTTGCCCGACAACGGACCGTGTTTCACCAGCTCGGGATTCAACGAGCTTGTGACCCGCAATGGCATCAAGCGTGTCAGGTCTGCCCCGTTTAAGCCCGCGTCCAACGGTCAAGCGGAGCGGGCGGTCCAAACTATCGAGCAGAGCATGAAACGCATGATGGGCGGGCTCCCTGCAGAACCACTTGTCTCGCATTCTGCTCAGTTACCGCACGCGACCCCGCTCGCTCACCGGGGTTTAACCCCCGGCAGAATTGTTAACGAAGAGAGCCCTCAAAACCAGGCTCTCCCTGGTCCACCCGGATCTGAATGATCATGCGGGAAAGCCGACGTCACCGGCAGAACGTGTTCCACGATCGCGCGGCTGTTTCACGTGACATTGATGTCAACGACCCCTGTGTTTGTCCCGAATTACGGGTCATGGTTCCCAAGTGGGTTTGCTGGCCACTGTTTTGTCCCAGGAAGGGAATAGGGTGCTTATAATCAAACTGTTAAATGGCCAGGGTATTAAAAGAGATGGCGGAAGTTATAGCAGATGCATTCGTTATAATCTACCAAAATTCTCTGGACTCTGGGGAGGTACCAGCGGATTGGAAAGCAGCTAATGTAACGCCTCTGTTTAAAAAAGGGGGCAGACAAAAGGCAGGTAACTGTAGGCTGGTTAGTTTAACATCTGTAGTGGGGAAAACGCTTGAAACTATCATTAAGGAAGAAATAGCGGGACATCTGGATAGGAATAGTGCAATCAAGCAGACGCAACATGGATTCATGAAGGGGAAATCATGTTTAACTAATTTACTGGAATTCTTTGAGGATATACCGAGCATGGTGGATAGAGGTGTACCAATGGATGTGGTGTATTTAGATTTCCAAAAGGCATTCGATAAGGTGCCACACAAAAGGTTACTGCAGAAGATAAAGGTACGCGGAGTCAGAGGAAATGTATTAACATGGATAGAGAATTGGCTGGCGAACAGAAAGCAGAGAGTCGGGATAAATGGGTCCTTTTCGGGTTGGAAATCGGTGGTTAGTGGTGTGCCACAGGGATCAGTGCTGGGACCACAGCTGTTTACAATATACATAGATGACCTGGAAGAGGGGACAGAGTGTAGTGTAACAAAATTTGCAGATGACACAAAGATTAGTGGGAAAGCGGGTTGTGTAGAGGACACAGAGAGGCTGCAAAGAGATTTAGATAGATTAAGCGAATGGGCTAAGGTTTGGCAGATGGAATACAATGTCGGAAAGTGTGAGGTCATCCATCTTGGAAAAAAAAACAGTAAAAGGGAATATTATTTGAATGGGGAGAAATTACAACATGCTGCGGTGCAGAGGGACCTGGGGGTCCTTGTGCATGAATCCCAAAAAGTTAGTTTGCAGGTGCAGCAGGTAATCAGGAAGGCGAATGGAATGTTGGCTTTCATTGCGAGAGGGATGGAGTACAAAAGCAGGGAGGTCCTGCTGCAACTGTACAGGGTATTGGTGAGGCCGCACCTGGAGTACTGTGTGCAGTTTTGGTCACCTTACTTAAGGAAGGATATACTGGCTTTGGAGGGGGTACAGAGACGATTCACTCGGCTGATTCCGGAGATGAGGGGGTTACCTTATGATGATAAATTGAGTAGACTGGGTCTTTACTCGTTGGAGCTCAGAAGGATGAGGGGTGATCTTATAGAAACATTTAAAATAATGAAAGGGATAGACAAGATAGAGGCAGAGAGGTTGTTTCCACTGGTCGGGGAGACTAGAACTAGGGGGCACAGCCTCAAAATACGGGGGAGCCAATTTAAAACCGAGTTGAGAAGGAATTTCTTCTCCCAGAGGGTTGTGAATCTGTGGAATTCTCTGCCCAAGGAAGCAGTTGAGGCTAGCTCATTGAATGTATTCAAATCACAGATAGATAGATGTTTAACCAATAAGAGAATTAAGGGTTACGGGGAGCGGGCGGGTAAGTGGAGCTGAGT
>NC_092011.1:39665419-39677919 GCF_044704955.1 Pristiophorus japonicus
TTATCTCCCCGGGAGGAGCGTTGGAGAGTTTATCAGTGTCCGACAGCGAACATCACGGCAGTTCATCCCATTGTTGAAATGTCGTGGCCTTTCGGGTGAGACGTTAAACCGAGGGACCCGTCTGCCCTCTCGGTTGGATGAGAACATCAGTAGAAATTCACAGCACGGAAGGAGGCCATTTCGGCCCATCGTGTCCGCGCCGGCCGACCAAGAGCTACCCAGCCCAATCCCACTTTCCCGCTCTCGGTCCGTAGCCCTGCAGGTTACAGCACTTCAGGTGCACGTCCAAATGTGGTGAGGGTTTCTGCCTCTACCACCCTTCCAGGCCGTGAGTTCCGCCCCAGACCCCCACCACCCTCTGGGTGAAGACATTTCCCCTCAAATCCCCTCTAAACCTCCTGCCAATTACTTTCAATCTGAGCCCCCTGGTTGTTGACCCCTCTGCCAAGGGAAACAGATCCTTCCTATCCACTCTATCCAGGCCCCTCATCATTTTATACACCTCAATCAGGTCTCCCCTCAGCCTCCTCTGTTCCACAGAAAACAGACCCAGCCTATCCAATCTTTCCTCATCGCTAAAATTCTCCAGTCCCGGCAACATCCTGGTAAATCTCCTCTGTACCCTCTCCAGTGCAACATCCTGGTAAATCTCCTCTGTACCCTCTCCAGTGCAACATCCTGGTAAATCTCCTCTGCACCCTCTCCAGTGCAACATCCTGGTAAATCTCCTCTGTACCCTCTCCAGTGCAACATCCTGGTAAATCTCCTCTGTACCCTCTCCAGTGCAACGTCCTGATAAATCTCCTCTGTACCCTCTCCAGTGTAACATCCTGGTAAATCTCCTCTGTACCCTCTCCAGTGCAACATCCTGGTAAATCTCCTCTGTACCCTCTCAAGTGCAAAACCCTGGTAAATCTCCTCTGCACCCTCTCCAGTGCAACATCCTGGTAAATCTCCTCTGTACCCTCTCCAGTGCAACATCCTGGTAAATCTCCTCTGTACCCTCTCCCGTGCAACATCCTGGTAAATCTCCTCTGTACCCTCTCCAGTGCAACATCCTGGTAAATCTCCTCTGTACCCTCTCCAGTAAAACATCCTGGTAAATCTCCTCTGTACCCTCTCCAGTGCAACATCCTGGTAAATCTCCTCTGTACCCTCTCCAGTGCAACATCCTGGTAAATCTCCTCTGTACCCTCTCCAGTGCAACATCCTGGCAAATCTCCTCTGTACCCTCTCCCGTGCAATATCCTGGTAAATCTCCTCTGTACCCTCTCCCGTGCAACATCCTGGTAAATCTCCTCTGTACCCTCTCCAGTGCAACATCCTGGTAAATCTCCTCTGCACCCTCTCCAGTGCAACATCCTGGTAAATCTCCTCTGTACCCTCTCCAGTGCAACATCCTGGTAAATCTCCTCTGCACCCTCTCCAGTGCAACATCCTGGTAAATCTCCTCTGTACCCTCTCCAGTGCAATCAAAGAGCAAGTTTTATTTAAATGGAGAAAGATTACAAAGTGCCGCAGTACAGCGGGACCTGGGGGTACTTGTGCATGAAACACAAAAGGATAGTATGCAGGTACAGCAAGTGATCAGGAAGGCCAATGGTATCTTGGCCTTTATTGCAAAGAGGACGGAGTATAAAAGCAGGGAAGTCTTGCTGCAGTTATACAGAGTATTGGTGAGGCCACACCTGGAGTACTGCGTGCAGTTTTGATTTCCATATTTACGAAAGGATATACTTGCTTTGGAGGCAGTTCAGAGAAGGTTCACTTGGTTGATTCCGGGGATGAGGGGGTTGACTTATGAGGAAAGGTTGAGTAGGTTGGGCCTCTACTCATTGGAGTTCAGAAGAATGAGAGGTGATCTTATGGAAACGTATCAGATTATGAGGGGGCTCGACAAGGTGGATGCAGAGAGGATGTTCCCACTGATGGGGAAGACTAGAACTAGGGGGCATGGTCTTAGAATAAGGGGCCGCCCATTTAAAACTGAGATGAGGAGGAATTTCTTCTCTCAGAGGGTTGTAAATCTGTGGAATTCTCTGCCCCAGAGAGCTGTGGAGGCTGGGACATTGAATATATTTAAGGTGGAGATAGACAGATTTTTGAGCGATAAGGGAGTGAAGGGTTATGGGGAGCGGGCGGGGAAGTGGAGCTGAGTCCATGATCGGATCAGCCATGGTCGTATTAAATGGCGGAGCAGGCTCGAGGGGCCGAATGGCCGACTCCTGCTCCTATTTCTTATGTAGGTTCGTATGATACAAGTTTAGCATAACCTCACTACTTTTCAATTCCATCCCTCCAGAAATAAACCCCAGTTCTCGGGTTGCTTTCTTTAATCATCCTATGTCGCGACTTTTAATCGTTTGTGTATTTCTGCTCCTCAACCACATTTATATTCACACTCTCCAAGTGAGAGGGGGTGATGTGGAGGGAGCACCATCATCACAGGCAGTCCCTCGGGATCGAGGAAGACTTGCTTCCACTCTAAACACGAGTCCTTAGGTGGCTGAACAGTCCAATACGGGAACCACAGTCCCTGTCACAGGTGGGACAGATAGACGTTGAGGGAAGGGGAGGGTGGGACTGGTTTGCCGCACGCTCCTTCCGCTGCCTGCGCTTGGTTTCTGCACGCTCTCGGCGACGAGACTCGAGGTGCTCAGCGCCCTCCCGGATGCACTCCCTCCACTTAGGGCGGGACTGGTCTTTGGGCCCAGGGACTCCCAGGTGTCGGTGGGGATGTTGCACTTTATCAGGGAGGCTTTGAGGGTGGTCCCTTGTAACGTTTCCTCTGCCCACCTTTGGCCCGTTTGCCGTGAAGGAGTTCCGAGTAGAGCGCTTGCTTTGGGGAGTCTCGTGTCTGGGGGAACCATGCGGACAATGTGGCCCTGCCCAGCGGAGCTGGTCAAGTGTGGTCAGTGCTTCGATGCTGGGGATGTTGGCCTGGTCGAGGACGCTAACGTTGGTGCGTCTGTCCTCCCGGGGGATTTGCAGGATCTTACGGAGACAGCGTTGGTGGTATTTCTCCAGCGACTTGAGGTATCTACTGTACATGGTCCATGTCTCTGAGTCATACAGGAGGGCGGGTATCACTACAGCCCTGTAGACCATGAGTTTGGTCACACTACCTCAGGACGGCCTGAAGTGGCGACACTAAGCTGGGTGGCAGTGTGAGCTGCGAGGAGGATGCTAAGAGGCTGCAGGGTGACTTGGACAGGTTAGGTGAGTGGGCAAATGCATGGCAGATGCAGTATAATGTGGATAAATGTGAGGTTATCCACTTTAGTGGCAAAAACAGGAAGGCAGATTATTATCTGAATGGTGACAGATTAGGAAAAGGGGAGGTGCAACGAGACCTGGGTGTCATGGTACATCAGTCATTGAAAGTTGGCATGCAGGTACAGCAGGCGGTGAAGAAGGCAAATGGCATGTTGGCCTTCATAGCGAGAGGATTTGAGTATAGGAGCAGGGAGGTCTTACTGCAGTTGTACAGGGCCTTGGTGAGGCCACACCTGGAATATTGTGTTCAGTTTTGGTCTCCTAATCTGAGGAAGGACATTCTTGCTATTGAGGGAGTGCAGCGAAGGTTCACCAGACTGATTCCCGGGATGGCAGGACTGACATATGAAGAAAGACTGGATCGACTGGGCTTATATTCACTGGAGTTTAGAAGAATGAGAGGGGATCTCACAGAAACATATAAAATTCTGACGGGACTGGACAGGGTAGATGCAGGAAGAATGTTCCCGATGTTGGGGAAGTCCAGAACCAGGGCTCACAGTCTAAGGATAAGGGGTAAGCCATTTAGGACCGAGATGAGGAGAAACTTCTTCACTCAGAGAGTGGTGAACCTGTGGAATTCTCTACCACAGAGAGTTGTTGAGGCCAGTTCATTGGATATATTCAAAAGGGAGTTAGATGTGGCCCTTACGGCTAAAGGGATCAGGGGGTATGGAGAGAAAGCAGGAATGGGGTACTGAAGTTGCATGATCAGCCATGATCATATTGAATGGTGGTGCAGGCTCGAAGGGCCGAATGGCCTACTCCTGCACCTATTTTCTATGATTCTATGAAGCGCTTTCACTAAGGACATTCCTGAAGTGTATCTGTGGACTGCCGTTTCCCGCAGTGCTCACTCGGCACTGCCCCTCCCTGCTCATTCGAACCAGAGAGTATTTATAGACCATCAGCACCCCTGCTTGAAATAGCCGATTGCAGCCTGTGGGTACTGACCAGAATTGGCTCTGTCAATCTCTCTATTATTCCTCTTTCAGCCTGCTTATTTTGGCGAGGTTGGGAGGGTGAGGAGGGTTGCAACTGGAGAAATGAAGTAATTTCTTATAGAAGTGTAGTTACTGTTGCAATGTGGGAAACGCAAATTAGCGCACAGCAAGCTCCCACACACAGCGATGTGATAATGACCCAGATCATCTGTTTTAGTGATGTTGGTCGAGGGATAAATATTGGCCCCAGGACACCGGGGAGAACTCCCCCTGCTCTTCTTCCAAATAGTGGCCCCGGGATCTTTTACATCCACCCGAGAGGGCAGACGGGGCCTCGGTTTACATCTCGTCCGAAATACGGCACCTCAAGACAGTGAGGCACTCCCTCAGTACCGCCCCTCCGACAGTCCGGTGCTCCCTCAGTACTGCCCCTCCGACAGTGCGGTGCTCCCTCAGTACTGCCCCTCCGACAGTGCGGTGCTCCCTCAGTACTGCCCCTCCAACAGTGTGGTGCTCCCTCAGTACTGCCCCTCCGACAGTGCGGCGCTCCCTCAGTACTGCCCCTCCGACAGTACGGTGCTCCCTCAGTACTGCCCCTCCGACAGTATGGAGCTCCCTCAGTACTGCCCCTCCGACAGTATGGCACTCCCTCAGTACTGCCCCTCCGACAGTACGGCGCTCCCTCAGTACTGCCCCTCTGACAGTACGGCGCTCCCTCTGTACTGCCCCTCTGACAGTACGGTGCTCCCTCAGTACTGCCCCTCCGACAGTACGGTGCTCCCTCAGTACTGCCCCTCCGACAGTGCGGCGCTCCCTCAGTACTGCCCCTCCGACAGTGCGGCACTCCCTCAGTACTGCCCCTCCGACAGTGCAGCGCTCCCTCAGTACTGCCCCTCCGACAGTGCAGCGCTCCCTCAGTACTGCCCCTCCGACAGTGCGGCACTCCCTCAGTACTGCCCCTCTGACAGTACGGTGCTCCCTCAGTACTGCCCCTCCGACAGTCCGGTGCTCCCTCAGTACCGCCCCTCCGACAGCGCAGTACGGTGCTCCCTCAGTACTGCCCCTCTGACAGTGCAGTGCTCCCTCAGTACAAATCACTCGCTCAAACTGACGTGAATGGATTCATTGCTGAATGTTAAGGAAACTACATAAAATACATACACAGACTGAAGTGATTGAATACATCACTGATAGATTCTGAGCGATAAGCAAGAGCCCTTAAATCTCAAACCAAACCCAACAGAAGTAAATACATTGGCAACCACTTATTGTTTCGGCTGAAATTAGGCAGTATAAGGAAATTCTCAAACTAAATTGTAGATGAAAGCAAGAGGTGTCCAGTAAACATTCGCTCTTGCCCTCCTCACTGCAGAATAACACTTACATCAGGAACAGGAGGAGGCCATTCAGCCCCTCGAGCCTGTTACATTAGGAACAGGAGGAGGCCGTTCAGCCCCTCGAGCCTGTTACATTAGGGACAGGAGGAGGCCATTCAGCCCCTCGAGTCTGTTACATCAGGAACAGGAGGAGGCCATTCAGCCCCTCGAGCCTGCTACATCAGGAACAGGAGGAGGCCATTCAGCCCCTCGAGCCTGTTACATTAAGAACAGGAGGAGGCCATTCAGCCCCTCGAGCCTGTTACATTAAGAACAGGAGGAGGCCATTCAGCCCCTCGAGCCTGTTACATTTGGAACAGGAGGAGGCCATTCAGCCCCTCGAGCCTGTTACATTAGGAACAGGAGGAGGCCATTCAGCCCCTCGAGCCTGTTACATTAGGAACAGGAGGAGGCCGTTCAGCCCCTCGAGCCTGTTACATTAGGAACAGGAGGAGGCCGTTCAGCCCCTCGAGCCTGTTACATTAGGAACAGGAGGCCATTCAGCCCCTCGAGCCTGTTACATTAGGAACAGGAGGCCATTCAGCCCCTCGAGCCTGTTACATTAGGAACAGGAGGAGACCATTCAGCCCCTCGAGCCTGTTACATTAGGAACAGGAGGAGACCATTCAGCCCCTCGAGCCTGTTACATTAGGAACAGGAGTAGGCCTTTCAGCCCCTCGAGCCTGTTACATTTGGGGGAGAGTTCCCGATTCCCATGGCCCTTTGTGTGAAGAAGTGTTTCCTGACATCACTCCTGAACGGCCGGTCTCTAATTTTAAGATGATGCCCCCCTTGTTCTGAACTCCCTCCACCAGAAGGAACAATTTCTCTCTCTCTATCTACCCCATCGAGTCATTAAACCCCTCGATCAGCTCGTCCATTTAATCTTCTACACTCAAGGGAGGTATTGAGTGAGCACCGTACTGTCGGAGGGGCAGTAGTGAGGGAGCACCGCACTGTCGGAGGGGCAGTACTGAGGGAGTGCTGCACTGTCGGAGGGGCAGTACTGAGGGAGTGCCGCACTGTTGGAGGGACAGTACTGAGGGAGCGCCGTACTGTCGGAGGGGCAGTACTGAGGGAGTGCCGCACTGTCGGAGGGGCAGTACTGAGGGAGCGCCGCACTGTCGGAGGGGCAGTACTGAGGGAGCGCCGCACTGTCGGAGGGGCTGTACTGAGGGAGCGCTGCACTGTCGGAGGGGCAGTACTGAGGGAGTGCCGCACTGTCGGAGGGGCAGTACTGAGGGAGCGCCGCACTGTCGGAGGGGCAGTACTGAGGGAGTGCCGCACTGTCAGAGGGGCAGTACTGAGGGAGCGCCGCACTGTCGGAGGGGCAGTACTGAGGTTGGATGTAAAAGATCCCGGGGCCACTATTTGGAAGAAGAGCAGGGGGAGTTCTCCCCGGTGTCCTGGGGCCAATATTTATCCCTCGACCAACATCACTAAAACAGATGATCTGGGTCATTATCACATTGCTGTGTGTGGGAGCTTGCTGTGCGCAAATTGGCGTTTCCCACATTACAACAGTGACCGCACTCCAAAAGTACTTAATTGGCTGTAAAGCACTTTGGGACGTCCTGAAGTGGTGATCGGTATAAACGCATGTTCTTGTGCTGCAGAGGAATGTTTGAACGGCTGCAGAATTGAGTGATCGGAGCTTGAGTGTCCGTCTGGGAAAGGCGGGGGAGCAGGGGGAGCAGGGGGGGAAGGAATCTGTGTCAGAGGAAAAGCAGCAGGAATTACGAGCTTCCTGTCGGAAGAGAGGGAGAGAGTTGTCACAATTCCACACCTCTTCCTGCTCTGGAAACGAGAGCCTTGCTGGGAGGGCCAAAGGTCAGAACGTGGGCATTGAATTCCGACAGACTGGAGTCTCAAGTGATCACATCGAATATTTACAGCGCAGCCCAAATACTCCGGACTGGTGTTTGAGCTCCAGACCAACCTGCTCCCACCCCTACTCCGTCTCACCCATCACCGTATCGCTCATCCGTGCCCCCGTTACCTCCAGACTTGACTATTCCAACGCACTCCTGGCCGGCCTCCCACATTCTACCCGACGTAAACTAGAGGTGATCCAAAACTTGGCTGTCCCCGTGTCCTAACTCGCACCCAGTCCCACTCACCCATCACCCCCTGTGCTCACTGTCCCTGTGTCCTAACTCGCACCCAGTCCCACTCACCCATCACCCCCTGTGCTCACTGACCCCGTGTCCTAACTCACACCGAGTCCCGCTCACCCATCACTCCCTGTGCTCACTGACCCAGTGTCCTAACTCACACCCAGTCCCACTCACCCATCACCCCCTGTGCTCGCTGCCCCCGTGTCCTAACTCACACCCAGTCCCACTCACCCATCACCCCCTGTGCTCGCTGACCCCGTGTCCTAACTCGCACCGAGTCCCGCTCACCCATCACCCCCTGTGCTCGCTGACCCCGTGTCCTAACTCGCACCCAGTCCCGCTCACCCATCACGCCCTGTGCTCACTGCCCCCGTGTCCTAACTCACACCCAGTCCCACTCACCCATCACCCCCTGTGCTCACTGCCCCGTGTGCTAACTCACACTGAGTCCTGCTCACCCATCACCCCCTGTGCACGCTGACCCCGTGTCCTAACTCGCACCGAGTCCCGCTCACCCATCACCCCCTGTGCTCACTGCCCCGTGTCCTAACTCGCACCGAATCCAGCTCACCCATCATCCCCTGTGCTCACTGACCCTGTGTCCTAACTCACACCGAGTCCCACTCACCCATCACCCCGTGCTCACTGTCCCCGTGTCCTAACTCGCACCGGGTCCTGCTCACCCATCACCCCCTGTGCTCACTGACCCCGTGTCCCAACACGCACCGTGTCCCACTCACCCATCACCCGCTGTGCTCACTGACCCCGTGTCCTAACTCGCACCGAGTCCCGCTCACCCATCACCCCCTGTGCTCACTGCCCCGTGTCCTAACTCGCACCGAGTCCCGCTCACCCATCACCCCCTGTGCTCACTGCCCCGTGTCCTAACTCGCACCCAGTCCCGCTCACCCATCACCCCCTGTGCTCGCTGACCGACATTGGCTTAAGGTTAAGTAATGCCTCGATTTCAAAATTCTCCATCCTTGTTTACAAATCCCTCCAGCCCCTACACCCCTCCCTATCTCTGTAACCCCCTCCAGCCCCTACACCCCTCCCTATCTCGGTAACCCGCTCCAGCCCCTGCACCCCTTCCTATCTCTGTAACCTCCTCCAGCCCCTACACCCCTCCCTATGTCTGTAACCTCCTCCAGCCCCTACACCCCTCCCTATCTCTGTAACCTCCTCCAGCCCCCTACACCCCTCCCTATCTCTGTAACCTCCTCCAGCCCCTACGCCACTCTCTATCTCTGTAACCTCCTCCAGCCCCTACACCCCCTTCCTATCTCTGTAACACCCTCCAGTCCCTACACCCTCTCCCTATCTCTGTAACCCCCTCCAGCCCCAACACCCCTCCATATCTCTGTAACCTCCTCCAGCCCATACACCTCTCCCTATCTCTGTAACCTCCTCCAGCCCCTACACCCCTCCCTATCTCTGTAATCCCCTCCAGCCCCACAACCCCCCCGAGATCTCTGCACTCCTCTAATTCTGCCCTCCTGAACATCCCTGATTATAATCGCTCCACCATCGGTGGCCGTGCCTTCTGTTGCCTGGGCCCCAAGCTCTCGAACTCCCTCCCTAAACCTCTCCGCCTCTCTCTCCTCCTTCAAGACGCTCCTTAAAACCTCCCTCTTTGACCCAGCTTTTGGTCACCTGTCCCTAATTTCTACTTAAGTGGCTCGGGGTCAAATTTCTATCTCGTAACACTCCTGGGAAGAGCTTTGGGATGATTCACTACGTTAATGGAGCTATATAAATACACGTTGGTGTTGTTATTCCCTTCTCACTCATGTGTTTATCCAGGCCCTCCTTAAATACATCGATACTATTCACCTCAACCCGTTCCTGTGGCAGCGAGTTCCACATTCTCTCTGGGTAAAGAAGTTTCTCCTGAATTCGCCATTGGGTTTATCAGTGACTGTCTGATATTGATGGCCCCCGAGTTCTGGTCTCCTCCACAAGTGGGAACATCTTCTCTACATCTACCCTATTGAAACTTTACATAATTTTATAGACCTCTATCAGGTCAGCCCTCAGCCTTCTCATAGCTCGAGAAAAGAGACCGAGCATGTTCAATCCATCCCGATAATTATCACATCTCAGTTCTGGTATTATTCTCCTGTGCCTCTCTAGCTTTTACCTGATATGGAGCCCAGAACTGTGCACGGTGCCCCAAGTGTGGTCTAACCCAGGTATATGGAGACCAGAACTGTGCACGGTGCTCCCAGTGTGGTCTAACCCAGGTATATGGAGACCAGAACTGTGCACGGTGATCCAAGTGTGGTCTAACCCAGGTATATGGAGACCAGAACTGTGCACGGTGCTCCCAGTGTGGTCTAACCCAGGTATATGGAGACCAGAACTGTGCACGGTGCTCCAAGTGTGGTCTAACCCAGGTATATGGAGACCAGAACTGTGCACGGTGCTCAAGGGGCTGAATGGCCTCCTCCTGTTCCTAATGTAACAGGCTCGAGGGGCTGAACGGCCTCCTCCTGTTCCTAATGTAACATGTACGAGGGGCTGAATGGCCTCCTCCTGTTCCTAATGTAACAGGCTCGAGGGGCTGAACGGCCTCCTCCTGTTCCTAATGTAACATGTACGAGGGGCTGAATGGCCTCCTCCTGTTCCTAATGTAACAGGCTCGAGGGGCTGAACGGCCTCCTCCTGTTCCTAATGTAACAGGCTCAAGGGGCTGAATGGTCTCCTCCTGTTCCTAATGTAACAGGCTCGAGGGGCTGAACAGCCTCCTCCTGTTCCTAATGTAACAGGCTCAAGGGACTGAACGGCCTCCTCCTGTTCCTAATGTAACAGGCTCGAGGGGCTGAACGGCCTCCTCCTGTTCCTAATGTAACAGGTACGAGGGGCTGAATGGCCTCCTCCTGTTCCTAATGTAACAGGCTCGAGGGGCTGAATGGCCTCCTCCTGTTCCTAATGTAACAGGCTCGAGGGGCTGAATGGCCTACTCCTGTTCCTAATGTAACAGGCTCGAGGGGCTGAATGGTCTCCTCCTGTTCCTAATGTAACAGGCTCGAGGGGCTGAATGGCCTCCTCCTGTTCCTAATGTAACAGGCTCGAGGGGCTGAACGGCCTCCTGTTCCTAATGTAACAGGCTCGAGGGGCTGAACGGTCTCCTCCTGTTCCTAATGTAACAGGCTCGAGGGGCTGAATGGGCTCCTCCTGTTCCTAATATAACAGGCTCGAGGGGCTGAATGGCCTCCTCCTGTTCCTAATGTAACAGGCTCGAGTGACTGAATGCCCTCCTCCTGTTCCTAATATAACAGGCTCGAGGGGCTGAATGGCCTCCTCCTGTTCCTAATGTAACAGGCTCTAGGGGCTGAATGGCCTCCCAGTGTGGTCTAATCAAGGTAGGACGGTGTGAGGTGGAGTGTAAGAGAGGAGAGTGTGAGGTATAGAAGTGGGTGTGGGGTATAGAGGGTTGTGGGGTATAGGGGATGGGGTATAGGGGTGTGGGGTATATGGTGTGTGGTGTATAGGGTGTGTGGGGTATAGAGGGTGTGGGGTATACGGGGTGTGGGTTTTAGTGGGGGTTTTGGGTATAGGAGGGGGTGTGGGGTATAGGAGGGGGTGTGGGGTATAGGGGGGATTTGGAATATAGGAGGGGGTGTGGGGTATTGGAGAAGGTGTGGGGAATAGGGGGGTTTGGGGTATAGGATGTGGTGTGGGGTATAGGAGGAGGTGTGGGGTATAGGGGGGTTTGGGGTATTGGAGGGGGTGTGGGGTATATGAGGGGGTGTGAGGTATAGGGGGTGGGGTATAGGAGTGGGTGAGGGGTATAGGAGGGGGTGTGGGATATAGGGGGGTTTGGGGGTATAGGAGGGGGTGTGGGGTATAGGAGGGGGTGTGGGGTATAGGGGGATTTGGAATATAGGAGGGGGTGTGGGGTATAGGAGAAGGTGTGGGGAATAGGGGGGTTTGGGGTATAGGATGTGGTGTGGGGTATAGGAGGAGGTGTGGGGTATAGGGGGGTTTGGGGTATTGGAGGGGGTGTGGGGTATATGAGGGGGTGTGAGGTATAGGGGGTGGGGTATAGGAGGGGGTGAGGGGTATAGGAGGGGGTGTGGGGTATAGGGGGGTTTGGGGGTATAGGAGGGGTGTGGGGTATAGGGGGGTTGGGGACATAGGAGGAGGTTTTGGGTATAGAAGGGGTTGGGGGTATAGGAGGGGGTGTGGTGTATAGGAGGGGATGTGGGGTATAGGAGGGGATGTAGGGTATAGGAGGGGATGTGGGATATAGGGGGGTTTGGGGGTATAGGAGGGCTGTGGACTATAGGGTGGGTGTGGTGTATAGGAGGGGGTGTGGAGCATAGGGGGGTGTGAGTTATAGGAGGGGGCATGGGGTATAGGAGGTGGTATGGGGTATAGAAGGGGCTGAGGAGCATAGGGGGGTGTAGGTTATAGGAGGGGGTGTGGGGTATAGGAGGGGGCATGGGGTATAGGAGGGGGTATGGGGTATAGGAGGGGGTGTGGAGCATAGGGGGGGTGTGAGTTATAGGAGGGGGCATGGGGTATAGGAGGGGGTATGGGGTATAGGAGGGGCTGAGGAGCATAGTGGGGTGTGGGTTATAGGAGGGGGTGTGGGGTATAGGAGGGGGCATGGGGTATAGGAGGGGGTATGGGGTATAGGAGGGGGTGTGGAGCATAGGGGGGGTAAGTTATAGGAGGGGGCGTGGTGTATAGGAGGGGTGTGGAGTATGGGGGGGTTTGGGGTATAGGAGGAGTGTGGAGTATGGGGGAGTGTGGGTTATAGTAGGGGGCGTGGGGTATAG
>NC_092011.1:39690419-39714481 GCF_044704955.1 Pristiophorus japonicus
ACCGCCCCTCCGACAGTGCGGCGCTCCCTCAGTACCGCCCCTCCGACAGTGCGGCACTCCCTCAGTACTGCCCCTCCGACAGTGCGGCACTCCCTCAGTACTGCCCCTCCGACAGTGCGGCGCTCCCTCAGCACCGCCCACTGAGGCACAGCTAATGCGGGGTGAGTGATATAAAACATTGGGAAGAGCCTGCCTCCTGCGGTGTGGTCACGCTGAACGGGAATACCAGAGGAGTGGGGGACAGAGGTATGTTCAAACTGCCCCCTGTCACCGACCCTCACCGGCGTGGGACGCTCCATCTCGCCAGACATTCGGAAACGATGCTTGGCCCGAGCGATCTCGCATCGGTATTCGTGCAACGCTCACGCATGTACACCCCCAGGGTACCACACCACTCCTCCCAGCGAGGGCAGGGCAGGTACACAAGCTATACATCATTCCTTACCCCTCCTGCTGCCTCTCCCATTCCCCCTCTGCCTCCCCTCATTCCTTCCCCTTCACCTCCTCCCATTACCCCTTCTCCCCTCAATCCCCCTCCTCCCCTGAATTCCCCCTCCTCCCCTGAATTCCCCCTTCTCCCCCCCATTACCCCCTCCTCCCCCCATTGCCCTCTCCTCTCCCCATTGCCCCTCCTCTCCCCATTACCCCCCCTCCCTATTCCCCCTCCTCTCTCCATTCCCCCTCCTCCCCCCAATCCCCCTCTTCCCCCCAATTCACCTCCTCTCCCCATTCCCCCTCTTCTCACCATTGTCCCTCCTCTCCCCATTGCCCTTCCTCTCCCCATTCCCCCTCCTCTCCCCATTTCCCCTCCTCTCCCCATTCCCCCTCTTCTCACCATTGTCCTTTCTCCCCCCAATTCCCCCTCCTCTCCCCATTCCCCCTCCTCTCCCCATTCCCTCTCCTCTCCCCATTGCCCCTCCTCTCCCCATTCCCCCTCCTCCCCCCAATTCCCCCTCCTCTCCCCATTACCCCCTCCTCCCCCCAATTCCCCTCCTCTCCCCATTCCCCCTCCTCTCCCTATTCCCCCTCCTCTCCCTATTCCCCCTCCTCTCCCCATTACCCCCTCCTCCCCCCAATTCCCCTCCTCTCCCCATTCCCCCTCCTCTCCCTATTCCCCCTCCTCTCCCCATTCCCCCTCCTCCCCCCAATTCCCCTCCTCTCCCCATTACCCCCTCCTCCCCCATTACCCCCTCCTCTCCCCATTCCCTCTCCTCTCCCCTTTGCCCCTCCTCTCCCCATTCCCCCTCCTCTCCCTATTCCCCCTCCTCTCCCCATTCCCCCTCCTCCCCCCAATTCCCCTCCTCTCCCCATTACCCCCTCCTACCCCATTACCCCCTCCTCTCCCCATTCCCTCTCCTCTCCCCTTTGCCCCTCCTCTCCCCCATTCCCTCTCCTCGCCCCTGCCCCTCCTCTCCCCATTCCCCCTCCTCTCCCCATTGCCCCTCCTGCCCTTCCCCCAGCTCTCCCCCCAGAGGGATCGGCGGGTTTATTCACTGCATCAGTGATGTCAATGGTTGTGCTCAGGCTGCGATTATGTCCCGACCACAGTTGGTACCTGTTGGGTTCCTGTTGGGTTCTGTTGGGCTCCTGTTGGGTTCTGTTGGGTTCCTGTTGGTTTATGTTGGGCCCTGTTGATTCCGGCTGGTTCCTGTTGGTACCTGTTGGGTTCCTGTTGGGCCCTGTTGGGTTCCTGTTGGGCCCTGTTGTGCTGTATTAATTTCTGTTGGGTTCCTGTTGCATTCCTGTTGGCCTCTGTTGGGTTATGTTGGGCTATGTTGGTCCCTGTTGGGTCCTGCTGGGCCCTGTTGATTCTGGCTGGTTCCTGTTGGTACCTGTTGGGTTCTGTTGGGTTATGTTGGGCTCTGTTGAGTCCTGTCGGGCCTTGTTGGGCACTATTAGTTCCAGTTGGGTTCTGTTGGGTTCTGTTGGCTCTGCTGGGCTCTATTCATTCCTGTTGGGTTCCTGTTGGTCCCTGTTGGTCCCTGTTGGGTTCTGTTGGGTTCTGTTGGTCCCTGTTGGGCTCTATTGGTCCCTGTTGGTTCTGTTGGGTTCTGTTGGTCCCTGTTGGGTTCCTGTTGGGTTCTGTTGGGTTCCTGTTGGTCACTGTTGGGTTCCTGTTGGGCTCTGTTGGGTCCCTGTTGGGCTATGTTGGGTTCTGTTGGGCTCTGTTGCATCCCTGTTGGGCTATGTTGGGTTCTGTTGGGCTCTGTTAGGTCCCTGTTGGGCCCTGTTAGTTCCAGTTGGTCCCTGTTGGCGCCCTGTTGGGCCCTGCTAAGCCCTGTTAGTTCCTGTTGGTCCCTGGTGTGTCCCTGTTTGGCCCTGTTGGGTTCCCATTGGGTTCTTGTTGGGTTCCTGTTGAGTTCCTGTTGGGCCCTGCTAAGCCCTGTTAGTTCCTGTTGGTCCCTGTTGGATCCCTATTGGGCACTGTTGGGTTCCCATTGAGTTCCTGTTGGGTTCCTGTTAAGCCCTGCTGGGCCCTGTTGGGTTCTGTTGGCTTCTGTTGGGTTCTGTTGGGCCCTGTTGGGCCCTGCTAAGCCCTGTTTGTTCCTGTTGGTCCCTGTTGGGTTCCCGTTGGGTTCCTGTTGGGTTCCCGTTGGGTTCCTGTTGGGTTCCTGTTGGGTTCCTGTTGGGTGCCTGTTGGGCCCTGTTGGGTTCCTGTTGGACCCTTTTGGGTTCCTGTTGGGCCCTGTTTGGGTTCCTGTTGGGCCCCGTTGGGTTCCTGTTGGGTTCCTGTTGGGCCCTGTTGATTCCGGTTGGTACCTGTTGGGCCCTGTTGGGTTCCTGTTGGATTCCTGTTGGACCCTGTTGGGTTCCTGTTGGGTCCTGTTGGGTTCCTGTTGGGTTCCTGTTGGGCCCTGTTGGGCCCTGTTGGGCCCTGTTTGGGTTCCTGTTGGGCCCTGTTGGGTTCCTGTTGGGTCCTGTTGGGCCCTGTTGGGTTCCTGTTGGGCCCAGTTGGGTCCTGTTGGGCCCTGTTGGGTTCCTGTTGGGCCCTGTTGGGCCCTGTTTGGGTTCCTGTTGTGCCCTGTTGGGTTCCTGTTGGACCCTGTTGGGCCCTGTTGGGTTCCTGTTGGGTTCCTTTTGGGTGCCTGTTGGGACCTGTTGGGCCCTGTTGGGTTCCTGTTGGGTGCCTGTTTGGCCCTGTTGGGTGCCTGCTGGGCCCTGTTGGGTTCTGTTGGGCCCTGTTGGGTTCCTGTGGGGCCTTGTTGGGTTCTTGTTGGGCTCTGTTGGGTTCCTGTTGGGCCCTGTTGGGTTCCTGTGAGGCCCTGTTGGGTTCCTGTTGGGCTCTGTTGGGCTCCTGTTGGGTTCTGTTGGGTTTCTGTTGGGCCCTGTTGGGTTCCTGTTGGGCCCTGTTGGGCTGTATTAATTTCTGTTGGGTTCCTGTTGCATTCCTGTTGGCCTCTGTTGGGTTCTGTTGGGTTATGTTGGGCTATGTTGGTCCCTGTTGGGTCCTGCTGGGCTCTGTTGGGTTCTGTCGGGTTATGTTAGGTTATCTTCATCCCTGTTGGGTTCCTGTTGGGCTCTATTGGGTCCTGTTGGGTTCCTGTTGGGCTCTTTTGGGTTCTGTTGTATGTTGGGCTATGTTGGTCACTGTTGGGTCCTGTTGGGCCCTGTTGGGTTCCTGTTGGGTTCCTTTTGGGTGCCTGTTGGGACCTGTTGGGCCCTGTTGGGTTCCTGTTGGGTGCCTGTTTGGCCCTGTTGGGTGCCTGCTGGGCCCTGTTGGGTTCTGTTGGGCCCTGTTGGGTTCCTGTGGGGCCTTGTTGGTTCTTGTTGGGCTCTGTTGGGTTCCTGTTGGGCCCTGTTGGGCTCCTGTTGGGTTCCTGTGAGGCCCTGTTGGGTTCCTGTTGGGCTCTGTTGGGCTCCTGTTGGGTTCTGTTGGGTTTCTGTTGGGCCCTGTTGGGTTCCTGTTGGGCCCTGTTGGGCTGTATTAATTTCTGTTGGGTTCCTGTTGCATTCCTGTTGGCCTCTGTTGGGTTCTGTTGGGTTATGTTGGGCTATGTTGGTCCCTGTTGGGTCCTGCTGGGCTCTGTTGGGTTCTGTCGGGTTATGTTAGGTTATCTTCATCCCTGTTGGGTTCCTGTTGGGCTCTGTTGGGTCCTGTTGGGTTCCTGTTGGGCTCTTTTGGGTTCTGTTGTATGTTGGGCTATGTTGGTCACTGTTGGGTCCTGTTGGGCCCTGTTGGGTTATGTTGGGTCTTGTTGGGTTCCTGTTGGGCTCTGCTGGGTTCTGTTGTATGTTGGGCTATATTAGTTCCTGTTGGTTTCCTGTTGGGTCCTGTTGGGTCTGGTTGGGCCATAAGAACCCAAGATTGGCAGACACTGTGATGTGTGGCTAGCAGTGATGGTTCCTTCCCCCTCACGCCCCGAACATCGCACTTTGGCAGAAAAAAATTAAAAAGCAAGTTATTATTTAAATGGAGAAAGATTACAAAGTGCCGCAGTACAGCGGGACCCGGGGGGTACTTGTGCATGAAACACAAAAGGTTAGTATGCAGGTACAGCAAGTGATCAGGAAGGCCAATGGTATCTTGGCCTTTATTGCAAAGGGGATGGAGTATAAAAGCAGGGAGGTCTTGCTCCAGTTATACAGGGTATTGGTGAGGCCACACCTGGAGTACTGCGTGCAGTTTTGCTCTCCGTATTTACGAAAGGATATACTTGCTTTGGAGGCAGTTCAGAGAAGGTTCACTCGGTTGATTCCGGAGATGAGGGGGTTGACTTATGAGGAAAGGTTGAGTAGGTTGGGCCTCTACTCATTGGAGTTCAGAAGAATGAGAGGTGATCTTATGGAAACGTATCAGATTATGAGGGGGCTTGACAAGGTGGATGCAGAGAGGATGTTTCCACTGATGGGGGAGACTAGAACTAGGGGGCATGGTCTTAGAATAAGGGGCCGTCCATTTAAAACTGAGATGAGGAGGAATTTCTTCTCTCAGAGGGTTGTAAATCTGTGGAATTCTCTGCCCCAGAGAGCTGTGGAGGCTGGGACATTGAATATATTTAAGGTGGAGATAGACAGATTTTTGAGCGATAAGGGAGTGAAGGGTTATGGGGAGCGGGCGGGGAAGTGGAGCTGAGTCCATGATCGGATCAGCCATGATCGTATTAAATGGCGGAGCAGGCTCGAGATGCCGAATGGCCGGCTCCTGCTCCTATTTCTTATCTTCTTATGTTCTTATGACCCCTCACTGTGTTCTGATTGACTCCTCCCTCCTCTGTCCATCATGCATCCTAGCCACGCCCCCAACCCCCCCACCACCCCACCCCCTCCCTCCACACCTCTAGAAACGGGAGCGCGGTTTAATCTTTCCTGTGGCGCTACAAGGGGTCATGTATTATTCCGCTGCTCAGCTATTCGCTGTTAAGCAAACACTGGGTGAGGACAATCAGAGTTCAATTGCAATCCTGGCTACACACTGGCTTTGTTTTATGTTACGCGCGAGGCGTGGTGCAGAGAATTTACGCGGGATGCTCGAGGTGTGATTGGGAAGAAACTATCGCTGCTAGATCTTACGCGACGGCGCTTGCCGATCTCCAGTGGCATTGCTCACGGAGAGGTGTTGGATACGGTATATTATCACAGTGAGGGTGTTACCGAGAGGGTGTGACAACGAATGTTTCTTCAATACATTCCCGGGATGTGGGCTTCGCTGGCAACAGTTAAACCCCGCTCTGGGTAAAGAAGTTTCTCCTGAATTCCCCATTGGATTTATTAGTGACTGTCTTATACTGATGGCCCCCTAGTTATGCTGTTCCGCACACAAATAAACATTCTCTCTGTACGTACTCTATCAAAACCTTTCATCATTTTAAAGACCTCGATTAGGTCTTCTGTTGGGTGGGTTACTGCATTTATAAAGCCTCACGACGTACTAAAGTGTTTAACAGCCATAGAAGTACTTTTTTTTACATGTATTCATTGTTGTAATGTGGCAAACGCGGCAACCTAAATGCGCACAGGAAGCTCCCACAAACAGCAACGTGATAATGACTGTTTTAGTGATGTTGGTTGAAGGCTAAATATTGGCCCCAGGACACCGGGGAGAACTCCCCCTGCTCTTCTTCCAAATAGTGGCCCCGGGATCTTTTAAAAAATTCGTTCCCGGGATGTGACCGTCGCTGGCCAAGGCCGGCATTTATTGCCCATCCCCCTAACTGCCCCTTGAGAAGGTGGTGGTGAGCCGCCTTCTTGAACCGCTGCAGTCCCTGTGGTGAAGGTGCTCCCACAGTGCTGTTAGGGAGGGAGTTCCAGGATTGTGACCCAGCGACGATGAAGGAACGGCCGATATATTCCCAAGTCGGGATGGTGTGTGACTCGGAGGGGTACGTGGAGCTGATGGTGTTCCCAGGCGCCTGCTGCCCTTGTCCCTCGAGGCGGGTAGAGGTGGCGGGTTTGGGAGGTGCTGCCGAAGAAGCCTTGGCGAGTTGCCGCGGTGCATCTTGTAGACGGTGCACACTGCAGCCACGGTGCGCCGGTGGTGGAGGGAGTGAGTGTTGGAGGTGGTGGAGGGAGTGAGTGTTGAAGGTGGTGGAGGGAGTGAGTGTTGGAGGTGGTGGAGGGAGTGAGTGTTGGAGGTGGTGGAGGGAGTGAGTGTTGGAGGTGGTGGAGGGAGTGAGTGTTGGAGGTGGTGGAGGGAGTGAGTGTTGGAGGTGGTGGAGGGAGTGAGTGTTGGAGGTGGTGGAGGGAGTGAGTGCTGGAGGTGGTGGAGGGAGTGAGTGTTGGAGGTGGTGGAGGGAGTGAGTGTTGGAGGTGGTGGGTAGCGTGGCCCATCGAGCGGCCTGCTTTGTCCTGGATGGTGTCGAGCTTCTCGAGTGTTTGTTGGAGCTGCAACTCATCCAGGCAAGTGGAGTGTTCCCTCACACTCCTGACTTGTGTCTTGTCGATGGTGGAAAGGCTTTGGGGAGTCAGGAGGTGAGACACTGGCCGCAGAATACCCAGCCTCTGACCTGCTCTTGTAACCACAGTCTGGTCCAGTTAGGTTTCTGGTCAATGGTGAACCCCAGGATGTTGACAGTGCGGCGATCCCTCACTACTGCCCCTCTGACAGTGCGGCGCTCCCACAGTACTGCCCCTCCGACAGTGTGGCACTCCCTCAGTACTGCCCCTCCGACAGTGCGGCACTCCCTCAGTACTGCCCCTCCGACAGTGCGGCACTCCCTCAGTACTGCCCCTCCGACAGTGCGGTGCTCCCTCAGTACTAAATGAAAAAAGAAGGCTGAGGGGTGACCTCGAGGAAGGATTTGATTGTGTTCCGCGCACAACCACTGATCCTTAGACTGGCTAATGGATTGTAGGTGGTATTACTTGCACGCCCAATCTTAAACCTTCCCACAAAAACCCCCGCACTCCCAACTCCCTATCTCTGTAACCTCCTCCAGCCCCTACACCCCTCCCTATCTCTCTAACCCCCTCCAGCCCCTACACCCCTCCCTATCTCTGTAACCTCCTCCAGCCCCTACACCCCTCCCTATCTCTGTAACCTCCTCCAGCCCCTACACCCCTCCCTATCTCTGTAACCCCCTCCAGCCCCTACACCCCTCCCTATCTCTGTAACCCCCTCCAGCCCCTACACCCCTCCCTATTTCTGTAACCTCCTGCAGCCCCTACACCCCTCCCTATCTCTGTAACCCCCTCCAGCTCCACAACCCCCCCCGAGATCTCTGCACTCCTTTAATTCTGCCCTCCTGACCATCCCTGATTATAATCGCTCCACCATCGGTGGCCGTGCCTTCTGTTGCCTGGGCCCCAAACTCTGGAACTCCCTCCCGAAACCTCTCCGCTTCTCTCTCCTCCTTCAAGACGCTCCTTAAAACCTCCGTCTTTGACCCAGCTTTTGGTCAACTGTCCCTAATTACTCCCTATGTGGCTTGGTATAGATGTGATTGATAATTGCTCCCCTGTGAAGCGACTTGGGGAGTTTTACCACGTTAAAAGGTCCTGTGTAGATGTGACATTTTGTCGTTGCTGTGAAGGGAGGGGTTGGGCTATGTACTGACGTGGATAGAGAACTGGTTGGCAGACAGGAATCAGAGAGTCGGGATAAACGGGTCCTTTTCAGAATGGCAGGCAGTGACTAGTGGGGTGCCGCAGGGCTCAGTGCTGGGACCCCAGCTCTTTACAATATACATTAACGATTTAGACGAAGGAATTGAGTGTAATATCTCCAAGTTTGCAGATAATATTAAGCTGGGTGGTGGTGTGAGCTATGAGGAGGATGCTAAGAGGCTGCAGGGTGACTTGGACAGGTTAGGTGAGTGGCCAAATGCATGGCAGATGCAGTATAATGTGGATAAATGTGAGGTTATCCACTTTGGTGGTAAAAACAGGAAGGCAGAATATTATCTGAATGGTGGCAGTTTAGGAAAAGGGGAGCTGCAACGAGACCTGGGTGTCATGGTACATCAGTCATTGAAAGTTGACATGCAGGCACAGCAGGCGGTGAAGAAGGCAAATGGTATGTTGGTCTTCATAGTGAGAGGATTTGAGTATAGGAGCAGGGAGGTCTTACTGCAGTTGTACAGGGCCTTGGTGAGACCACACCTGGAATATTGTGTTCAGTTTTGGTCTCCTAATCTGAGGAAGGACATTCTTGCTATTGAGGGAGTGCAGCGAAGGTTCACCAGACTGATTCCCGGGATGGCAGGACTGACATATGAAGAAAGACTGGATCGACTGGACTTATATTCACTGGAGTTTAGAAGGATGAGAGGGGACCTCATAGAAACATATAAAATTCTGACGGGATTGGACAGGTTAGATGCAGGAAGAATGTTCCCGATGTTGGGGAAGTCCAGAAATAGGGGTCACAGTCTAAGGATAAGGGGTAAGCCATTTAGGACCGAGATGAGGAGAAACTTCTTCACTCAGAGAATTGTGAACCTGTGGAATTCTCTACCACAGAAAGTTGTTGGGGCCAGTTCACTAAATATATTCAAAAGGGAGTTAGATGTGGCCCTTACGGCTAAAGGGATCAGGGGGTATGGAGAGAAAGCAGGAATGGGGTACTGAGGTTGCATGATCAGCCATGATCATATTGAATGGTGGTGCAGGCTCGAAGGGCCGAATGGCCTGCTCCTGCACCTATTTTCTATGTTTCTATCATCAGGCCTCACAAACACACTCCTGACGTGATATTCCCCGGGCCATCTTCAGCCCAGAGCAATCTGTGTCCAACCAGAAAAAGGCGTATGTTAGAAAAGGGAGAGACATTTGCCGGTTGCCCGCTGGTGTTTCTGACAGAGGGCTTGGGGAGTTGTTGAGAGATGGGCCGATGAATAACGGTCTGGCCTGCATTGCACACAGAGCCAGGTGTCACAGGCGGAGGTCTGGTTGACAGAACTCTCCAGCCAATCACAGCAAGACGCAGCCAAATCCGACGGACTTCAGCCTGCGAGCCATATTCCCATCTTGAACCCATTTGGGGCTAATCATGTGCAGGGGCACCATGCATCAGCAGCAAATGAGTCACTCAGTGTCCGAGAGAGCTGGGAAGACAGTCCATGGGCTGGGCCATAGAAACACAGACTCAAAGAAAATAGGTGCAGGAGTAGGTCATTCGGCCCTTCGAGCCTGCACCACCATTCAATATGATCATGGCTGATCATTCTCTCAGTACCCCATTCCTGCTTTCTCTCCATACCCCTTGATCCCTTTAGCCGTAAGGGCCACATCTAACTCCCTTTTGAATATATCCAACGAACTGGCCCCAACAACTTTCAGTGGTAGAGAATTCCACAGGTTTACAACTCTCTGGGTGAAAAAGTTTCTCCTCATCTGGGTCCTAAATGGCTTACCCCTTATCCTTAGACTGTGACCCCTGGTTCTGGACTTCCCCAACATCGGGAACATTCTTCCTGCATCTAACCTGTCCAAGCCCGTCAGAATTTTACATGTTTCTATGAGATCTCCTCTCATTCTTCTAAATTCAAGTGAATATAAGCCTAGTCGATCCAGTCTCTCCTCATATGTCAATCCTGCCATCCCGGGAATCAGTCTGGTGAACCTTCGCTGCACTCCCTCAATAGCAAGAATGTCCTTCCTCAGATTAGGAGACCAAAACTGAACACAATATTCCAGGTGTGGCCTCACCAAGACCCTGTACAACTGCAGTAAGACCTCCCTGCTCCTATACTCAAATCCTCTCGCTATGAAGGCCAACATGCCATTTGCCTTCTTCACCGCCTGCTGTATCTGCATGCCAACTTTCAATGACTGATGAACCATGACACCCAGGTCTCGTTGCACCTCCCCTTTTCCTAATCTGTCGCCATTCAGATAATAATCTGCCTTCCTGTTTTTTCCACCAAAATAGATAACCTCACATTTATCCACATTATACTGCATCTGCCATGCATTTGCCCACTCACCTAACCTGTCCAAGTCACCCTGCAGCCTCTTAGCAGCCTCCTCACAGCTCACAAAGCCAATGGAATCTTGGCCTTTATTGCAATGGGAATGGAGTATAGAAACATAGAAATTTACAGGGCAGGAGGAGGCCATTCCGGCCCATCGTGTCCGTGCCGGCCGACACAGAGCCACACGGCCCTCGGTCAGCAGCCCTGAAGGTTACATATAAACCCACGAACAATGACGGAAAGGCAAAGAGCACCCAGCCCGACCAGTCCGCCCCACACAACTGCGACACCCCTTATACTGAAACATTCTACACTCCACCCCAACCGGAGCCATGTGATCTCCTGGGAGAGGCAAAAACCAGATAAATACCCAGGCCAATTTAGGGAGAAAAAATCAGGGAAAATTCCTCTCCGACCCATCCAGGCGATCGACACTAGTCCAGGAGATCATCCTGGCCGTATTCGATTCCCTGCAGTACTTACCATTATATCTGCTCCATCCATCAAAAAGTATAAAAGCAGGGAAGTCTTGCTACAGTTATACAGGGTATTGGTGAGGCCACACCTGGAGTACTGCGTGCAGTTTTGGTCTCCGTATTTACGAAAGGATATACTTGCTTTGGAGGCAGTTCAGAGAAGGTTCACTCGGTTGATTCCGGAGATGAGGGGGTTGACTTATGAGGAAAGGTTGAGTAGGTTGGGCCTCTACTCATTGGAATTCAGAAGAATGAGAGGTGATCTTATGGAAACGTATAAGATTATGAGGGGGCTTGACAAGGTGGATGCAGAGAGGATGTTTCCACTGATGGGGGAGACTAGAACTAGGGGGCATGGTCTTAGAATAAGGGGCCGCCCATTTAAAACTGAGATGAGGAGGAATTTCTTCTCTCAGAGGGTTGTAAATCTGTGGAATTCTCTGCCCCAGAGAGCTGTGGAGGCTGGGACATTGAATATATTTAAGACAGAAATAGACAGTTTCTTAAACGATAAGGGAATAAGGGGTTATGGCTTGGGAAGTGTTGTATGAGTAGAGGCCCAACCTTCTCAACCTTTCCTCATAAGTTAACCTCCTCATCTCCGGAATCAACCGAGTGAACCTTCTCTGAACTGCCTCCAAAGCAAGTATATCCTTTCGTAAATACGGAGACCAAAACTGCACGCAGTACTCCAGGTGTGGCCTCACCAATACCCTGTATAACTGGAGCAAGATTTCCCTGCTTTTATACTCCATCCCCTTTTGTAATAAAATATCCCGGGGCCACTATTTGGAAGAAGAGCAGGGGGAGTTCTCCCCGGTGTCCTGGGGCCAATATTTATCCCTCGACCAACATCACTAAAATAGATGATCTGGGTCATTATCACATCGCTGTGTGTGGGAGCTTGCTGTGCGCTAATTGGCGTATCCCACATTACAACAGTGAGCGCACTCCAAAAGTACTTCATTAGCTGCAACGCGTTTTGGGACGAACGGTGGTGGTTAAAAGCACGATAGAAATCTTTGACTTATTCTTCAGCAGTCCCTCGGAATCGAGGAAGACTTGCTTCCACTCTAAACACGAGTCCTGAGGTGGCTGAACAGTCCAATGCGAGAACCACAGTCTCTGTCACAGGTGGGACAGACAGACGTTGAGGGAAGGGGAGGGTGGGACTGGTTTGCCGCACGCTCCTTCCGCTGCCTGCGCTTGGTTTCTGCACGCTCTCGGCGACGAGACTCGAGGTGCTCAGCGCCCTCCCGGATGCACTCCCTCCACTTAGGGCGGACTGGTCTTTGGGCCCAGGGACTCCCAGGTGTCGGTGGGGATGTTGCACTTTATCAGGGAGGCTTTGAGGGTGGTCCCTTGTAACGTTTCCTCTGCCCACCTTTGGCCCGTTTGCCCGTGAAGGAGTTCCGAGTAGAGCGCTTGCTTTGGGGAGTCTCGTGTCTGGGGGAACCATGCGGACAATGTGGCCCTGCCCAGCGGAGCTGGTCGAGTGTGGTCAGTGCTTCGATGCTGGGGATGTTGGGCCTGGTCGAGGACGCTAACGTTGGTGCGTCTGTCCTCCCGGGGGATTTGCAGGATCTTGCGGAGACATCGTCGGTGGTATTTCTCCAGCGACTTGAGGTGTCTACTGTACATGGTCCGTGTCTCTGAGCCATACAGGAGGGCGGGTATCACTACGGCCCTGTAGACCATGAGCTGGGGGTGAGGTACCTACTGTACATGGTCCATGTCTCTGAGCCATACAGGAGGGCGGGTATCACTACAGCCCTGTAGACCATGAGCTGGGGGTGAGATACCTACTGTACATGGTCCATGTCTCTGAGCCATACAGGAGGGCGGGTATCACTACAGCCCTGTAGACCATGAGCTGGGGCTGAGGTGTCTACTGTACATGGTCCGTGTCTCTGAGCCATACAGGAGGGCGGGTATCACTACAGCCCTGTAGACCATGAGCTGGGGGTGAGATACCTACTGTACATGGTCCATGTCTCTGAGCCATACAGGAGGGCGGGTATCACTACAGCCCTGTAGATGGGGAGCTGTTGGAAGAATCGTTAGAAATACTATGCAGTCGGCTGGTTATGTCTGTAACCTGTTTCGAGTTTGAGCCTCACCCCGAGTCGGTGAAAGCGTTTATCATCGCTGATGTCACCCTTGTTCCCCCAATGTGTTGCGTTTTAGATTTGACATTCCTTCCCTCTCTCTGTCTTCTATAATCCCAAGCTGAACTCATATGCGTTTGAAATTGGAAACCTTTAATGGCATTCACAGGCAATTGTGCTTTTAATGTTTGTAACAGCTGCGGCATTATTCAGAGCCATTGCTGAGATGTGAGCATCGCTGGCAAGGCCGAGAGTTAATCGCCCATTCCCTCATCGCCCTTGAGCGGTTTCTGGTCACCCACCTTCTTCGACCGCTGTGTAACAGGAGTGACTCACTCCGAGGGAGCGCCGCACTGTCGGAGGGGCAGTACTGAGGGAGCGCTGCACTGTCGGGGGGCAGTACTGAGGGAGCGCTGCACTGTCGGAGGGGCAGTACTGAGGGAGCGCTGCACTGTCGGAGGGGCAGTACTGAGGGAGCCCCGCACTGTCGGAGGGGCAGTACTGAGGGAGCGCCGTACTGTCGGAGGGGCAGTACTGAGGGAATGCTGCAGTGTCGGAGGGGCAGTACTGAGGGAGTGCCGCACTGTCGGAGGGGCAGTACTGAGGGAGCGCCGCACTGTCGGAGGGGCAGTACTGAGGGAGCGCCGCACTGTCGGAGGGGCAGTACTGAGGGAGCGCCGCACTGTCGGAGGGGCAGTACTGAGGGAGCGCCGCACTGTCGGAGGGGCAGTACTGAGGGAGCGCCGCACTGTCGGAGGGGCAGTACTGAGGGAGTGCCGCACTGTCGGAGGGGCAGTACTGAGGGAGTGTCGCACTGTCGGAGGGGCAGTACTGAGGGAGTGTCGCACTGTCGGAGGGGCAGTACTGAGGGAGTGTCGCACTGTCGGAGGGGCGGTACTGAGGGAGTGTCGCACTGTCGGAGGGGCAGTACTGAGGGAGTGTCGCACTGTCGGAGGGGCAGTACTGAGGGAGTGTCGCACTGTCGGAGGGGCAGTACTGAGGGAGTGCCGCACTGTCGGAGGGGCAGTACTGAGGGAGTGCCGCACTGTCGGAGGGGCGGTACTGAGGGAGTGTCGCACTGTCGGAGGGGCAGTACTGAGGGAGCCCCGCACTGTCGGAGGGGCAGTACTGAGGGAGCGCCGCACTGTCGGAGGGACGGTACTGAGGGAGTGTCGCACTGTCGGAGGGGCAGTACTGAGGGAGTGTCGCACTGTCGGAGGGGCAGTACTGAGGGAGTGTCGCACTGTCGGAGGGGCAGTACTGAGGGAGTGCCGCACTGTCGGAGGGGCAGTACTGAGGGAGTGCCGCACTGTCGGAGGGGCAGTACTGAGGGAGTGTCGCACTGTCGGAGGGGTGGTACTGAGGGAGTGCCTCACTGTCGGAGGGGCAGTACTGAGGGAGCGCCGCACTGTCGGAGGGGCAGTACTGAGGGAGCGCCGCACTGTCGGAGGGGTGGTACTGAGGGAGTGCCTCACTGTCGGAGGGGCAGTACTGAGGGAGCGCCGCACTGTCGGAGGGGTGGTACTGAGGGAGTGCCTCACTGTCGGAGGGGCAGTACTGAGGGAGTGCCGCACTGTCGGAGGGGCAGTACTGAGGGAGCCCCGCACTGTCGGAGGGGCAGTACTGAGGGAGTGCTGCACTGTCGGAGGGGCAGTACTGAGGGAGTGCTGCACTGTCGGAGGGGCAGAACTGAGGGAGCGCTGCACTGTCGGAGGGGCAGTACTGAGGGAGCCCCGCACTGTCGGAGGGGCAGTACTGAGGGAGCGCCGTACTGTCGGAGGGGCAGTACTGAGGGAATGCTGCACTGTCGGAGGGGCAGTACTGAGGGAGTGCTGCACTGTCGGAGGGGCAGCTTTTAGGATGAGCCCTCTGTATCTTTGATTCTCTCACTCTGTCTGTCCCTCCATCTCGCTCTCTCTCTTTCTCTCTCTGTCTCTCTCGCGCTCTCTTTTCTCTCTCTCTTTCGGTCTCTCTCTCTGTCTCCTTCTCTCTGTCTCTCTCTCTCTCTCTCTGTCTCTCTCTATCTATCTCTCTCTCTGTCTCTCTCTCTGTCTCTCTCATTCTCTCTCTCCCCCTGTCTCTCTCTCTCTCTCTCTGTCTCTCTCCCACTCTCTCTCTCTCTCCCTGTCTCTCTCTCTCTCTCTCTCTCTGTTTCTCTCTCTCTCTCTTTCTCTCTCTCTCCCTCTCTCTCTGTCTCTCTCTCTCTCTCTCTGTCTCTCTCTCTCTGTCTCTCTATATATCTCTCTCTCGCTCTGTCTCTCTCTCTCCCTCTCTCTATCTGTCTCTCTCTCCCTCTCTCTCTCTGTCTCTCTCTCTGTCTCTCTGTCTCTCTCTCTGTCTCTCTCTCTCTCTCTCTGTCTCTCTATATATCTCTCTCTCGCTCTGTCTCTCTCTCTCCCTCTCTCTATCTGTCTCTCTCTCTCTCTCTCTCTCTGTCTCTCTCTCTGTCTCTCTCTATATATCTCTCTCTCGCTCTGTCTCTCTGTCTCCCTCTCTCTGTCTGTCTCTCCCTCTCCCTCTCTCTCTCTCACTCTCTCTCCATTGTTCTCTGTTATTTATTTGGTCTGGCGGTGTTGGGGTCATGAGATGGACCAGTTCCTGTTCAGTAGGAAGCACGGATTTCCTGCCGCAGATTGCTGGCAGCTTTTGCTGGTGGAGTTTCACAGAATGGATTGTGAGCGGGGGGCTCGGGGGGGAGGAGGGGGGCCGAGGATCGGCTTGAGCAAAACTCTGTCCCAGAGTTGCCCCTTCGCACGGAACATTCCGCCTGGTGTTGGAGCAGGAATATTCTGCCCCAGGGCTCAAAATACAGAGCGGCATTGGGGTGTGCCGGGAGAGGCAGGGTCAACCATTAATCCTCCCGTACTGCCGGGGTATCAATCCCAAACACCCCTCTCTCCCCTCTCTCCCACTCTCCCCCTCCCTCTCCCCCTCAGCCCCCCCGCTCTTTCCCCCTCCCTCTCCCGCTCCCCAGCCACTAAACCCTCTCTCCCTCTCTCCCCCACCTCTCTCCCCCTCCCTCTCCCGCTCCCATTCTCCCCATCCCTCTCTCCCTCTCCTGCTCCTGCTCCCCAGCCACTAACCCCTCTCTCCCTCTCTCTCCCCCCCTCCCTCTCCCACTCCCCAGCCACTAACCCCTCTCTCGCTCTCTCTCCCCCCCTCTCTCTCCCTCTCTCTCCCTCCCTCTCCCTCTCCCCCCCCCCTCTCCTCTCCCACTCCCCAGCCACTAACCCCTCTCTCTCCCCCCCCTCTCCCCCCCCCTCCCTCTCCCTCTCCCCAGCCACTAATCCCTCTCTCCCTCTCTCCCCCGCCTCTCCCTCTCTCCCTCTCCCTCTCCCCAGCCACTAACCCCTCTCTCCCTCTCTCTCCCCCCCTCTCTCCCTCTCTCCCTCTCTCCCTCTCTCTCCCCCCCTCTCTCCCTCTCTCCCTCTCCCTAGCCACTAACCCCTCTCTCCCTCTCTCTCCCCCCCTCCCTCTCCCTCTCCCCAGCCACTAACCCCTCTCTCCCTCTCTCTCCCCCCCTCTCTCCCTCTCTCCCTCTCCCACTCCCCAGCCACTAACCCCTCTCTCCCTCTCTCTCCCCCCCTCCCTCTCCCACTCCCCAGCCACTAACCCCTCTCTCCCTCTCTCTCCCCCCCTCCCTCTCCCACTCCCCAGCCACTAACCCCTCTCTCCTTCTCTCTCCCCCCCTCCCTCTCCCACTCCCCAGCCACTAACCCCTCTCTCCCTCTCTCTCCCCCCCTCCCTCTCCCACTCCCCAGCCACTAACCCCTCTCTCCCTCTCTCCCCCCCTCTCTCCCTCTCTCTCCCCCCCCCTCCCCCCTCCCTCTCCCACTCCCCAGCCAGTATCCACTCTCTCCCCTCACACGGTTAATGCGCTGACGATGACGGGGGGGGAAGTCTGGAACTTGGAGATAAGGATGCAAAGCATTTGTTTCCAAAAATACGTCAAGATTTCTCCAGGTGATTCTATTTAAGAAAGAATGAACCACAAAAACTCACACAGCGGCCCAGAACTGGTGGGAAAAGTGCGGAAATCGGATTGCTAAACTTTTGCCGTCAAGAGAAAAAAAAAGTATTTTCTGAAGGAAGTCCCGAGAGAGAATGATCTGGAACGCGTTGCCGAAAAGGGCATTGGGGACAGATTCAATCGTGGCTTTCAAACCGGGAATTCGATAAATATGAAGAAAGATACTGCATTTCGATAGCGCCTTTCATAACCTCAGGGCCTCCTACAGCGCTTTACAGCCAATGAAGTACTTTTGGAGTGTAGTCACTGTTGTAACGTGGGAAACGTGGCAGCCAATTTACGCACAGCAAGATCCCACACACAGCGCTGCTTTGGAGGCAGTTCAGAGAAGGTTCACTCGGTTGATTCCGGGGATGAGGGGGTTTGACTTATGAGGAAAGGTTGAGTAGGTTGGGCCTCTACTCATTGGAGTTCAGAAGAATGAGAGGTGATCTTATCGAAACGTATAAGATTATGAGGGGGCTCGACAAGGTGGATGCAGAGAGGATGTTCCCACTGATGGGGGAGACTAGAACTAGGGGGCATGGTCTTAGAATAAGGGGCCGCCCATTTAAAACTGAGATGAGGAGGAATTTTTTCTCTCAGAGGGTTGTAACTCTGTGGAATTCTCTGCCCCAGAGAGCTGTGGAGGCTGGGACATTGAATATATTTAAGGTGGAGATAGACAGATGTTTGAGCGATAAGGGAGTGAAGGGTTATGGGGAGCGGGCGGGGAAGTGGAGCTGAGTCCATGATCGGATCAGCCATGATGGTATTAAATGGCGGAGCAGGCTCGAGGGGCCGAATGGCCGACTCCTGCTCCTGTTTCTTATGTTCTTATGGTCTGTTTTTTTCGGTGATGTTGGTTGAGGGATAAACTAATGTTCAGGTTATTGTTCCTCTGGGATGAGGCGTTACAGTGAGGCCCCTTCTGCTCTCTCAGTAATATTCATGCCACGCAATTGCCAGGGAGGGACCAGCTCCAACAAGCGATCGTCTAACCACTGCCCTGTGACATTCGATGGTATTAACATTGCCCGAATCTCCCACCATCAACATCCTGGTGGTCAACCATTGACCAGAAGCTTAACTGGACCAGCCACACAAATACTGTGGCTACAAGAGTGGGTCAGAGGCTGATTATTCTGTGGTGAGTGTCTCACCTCCCGACTCCCCAAAGCCTTTCATAAAAACATAGAAACATAGAAAATAGGTGCAGGAGTAGGCCATTCGGCCCTTCGAGCCTGCACCGCCATTCAATATGATCATGGCTGATCATTCCCTCAGCACCCCATTCCTGCTTTCTCTCCATACCCCTTGATCCCTTTAGCCGTAAGCGCCACATCTAACTCCCTTTTGAATATATCCAACGAATTGGCCCCAACAACTTTCTGCGGTAGAGAATTCCACAGGTTTACAACTCTCTGGGTGAAGAAGTTTCTCCTCATCTGGATCCTAAATGGCTTACCCCTTATCCTTAGACTGTGACCCCTGGTTCTGGACTTCCCCAACATCGGGAACATTCTTCCTGCATCTAACCTGTCCAATCCCGTCACAATTTTATATGTTTCTATGAGATCCCCTCTCATTCTTCTAAATTCCAGTGAATATAAGCCTAGTCGATCCAGTCTATCTTCATATGTCAGTCCTGCCATCCCGGGAATCAGTCTGGTGAACCTTCGCTGCACTCCCTCAATAGCAAGAATGTCCTTCCTCAGATTAGGAGACCAAAACTGAACACAATATTCCAGGTGTGGCCTCACCAAGGCCCTGTACAACTGTAGTAAGACCTCCCTGCTCCTATACTCAAATCCTCTCGCGATGAAGACCAACATACCATTTGCCTTCTTCACCGCCTGCTGTACCTGAATTCCACCACCGACAAGACACAAGTCAGGAGTGTGATGGAACACTCCCCACTTGCCTGGATGAGTTGCAGCTCCAACAAACACTCGAGAAGCTCGACACCATCCAGGACAAAGCAGGCCGCTCGATGGGCCACGCTCCCCACCACCTCCAACACTCACTCCCTCCACCACCTCCAACACTCACTCCCTCCACCACCTCCAACACTCACTCCCTCCACCACCTCCAACACTCACTCCCTCCACCACCTCCAACACTCACTCCCTCCACCACCTCCAACACTCACTCCCTCCACCACCTTCAACACTCACTCCCTCCACCACCTCCAACACTCACTCCCTCCACCACCTCCAACACTCACTTCCTCCACCACCTCCAACACTCACTCCCTCCACCACCTTCAACACTCACTCCCTCCACCACCTTCAACACTCACTCCCTCCACCACCTCCAACACTCACTCCCTCCACCACCTCCAACACTCACTCCCTCCACCACCTCCAACACTCACTCCCTCCACCACCTCCAACACTCACTCCCTCCACCACCTCCAACACTCACTCCCTCCACCACCTCCAACACTCACTCCCTCCACCACCTCCAACACTCACTCCCTCCACCACCTCCAACACTCACTCCCTCCACCACCTCCAACACTCACTCCCTCCACCACCGGCGCACCGTGGCTGCAGTGTGCACCGTCTACAAGATGCACCGCGGCAACTCGCCAAGGCTTCTTCGGCAGCACCTCCCAAACCCGCCACCTCTACCCGCCTCGAGGGACAAGGGCAGCAGGTCCATGGGAACACCACCACCTCCACGTTCCCCTCCCAGTCACACACCATCCCGACTTGGGAATATATCGGCCGTTCCTTCATCGTCGCTGGGTCACAATCCTGGAACTCCCTCCCGAACAGCACTGTGGGAGCACCTTCACCACACGGACTGCAGCGGTTCAAGAAGGCGGCTCACCACCATCTTCTCAAGGGGCAATTAGGGGGATGGCCAATAAATGCCCGGCCTTGTCAGCGACGGTCACAGCCCAGGAACGAATTTTTAAAACGATCCCACGGCCACTATTTCGAAGAAGAGCGGGGGGAATTCTCCCCGGTTCTACGCCGTCTCCAGGCCAGGTCCAAGATCACCCCAATCTCAGTCGTCGAGCTACAGTACGCGGACAACGCCTGCGTCTGTGCACATACAGAGGCTGAACTCCCAAGTCATAGTCGACGTATTTACTGAGGCGGACGAAAGCACGGGCCTTACGTAAAACATCCGTAAGACAAAGGTCCTCCACCAGCCTGTCCTCTCCGCACAGCACTGCCCCCCAGTCATCACGATCCACGGCGTGGCCCTGGACAACGTGGACCATTTCCCATACCTCGGGAGCCTCTTATCAACAAGAGCAGACATCGGCGACGAGATCCAACACCGCCTCCAGTGCGCCAGTGCAGCCTTCGGTCGCCTGAGGAAAAGAGTGTTCGAAGACCAGGCCCTCAAATCCACCACCGAGCTCATGGTCTACAGGGCTGTAGTGATACCCGCCCTCCTGTATGGCCCAGAGACATGGACCGTGTACAGTAGACACCTCAAGTCGCTGGAGAAATACCACCAACGATGTCTCCGCAAGATCCTGCAAATTCCCCGGGAGGACAGACGCACCAATGTTAGCGTCCTCGACCAGGCCCAACATCCCCAGCATCGAAGCACTGACCACACTCGACCAGCTCCGCTGGGCAGGGCCACATTGTCCGCATGGTCCCCCAGACACGAGACTCCCAAAGCGAGCGCTCTACTCGGAACTCCTTCACGGGCAAACAAGCCAAAGGTGGGCAGAGGAAACGTTACAAGGGACCACCCTCAAAGCCTCCCTGATAAAGTGCAACATCCCCACCGACACCTGGGAGTCCCTGGCCCAAAGACCAGTCCGCCCTAAGTGGAGGGAGTGCATCCGGGAGGGCGCTGAGCACCTCGAGTCTCGTCGCCGAGAGCGTGCAGAAACCAAGCGCAGGCAGCGGAAGGAGCGTGCGGCAAACCAGTCCCACCCTGCCCTTCCCTCAACGTCTATCTGTCCCACCTGTGACAGGGACTGTGGTTACCCATATTGGACTGTTCAGCCACCTAAGGACTCGTGTTTAGAGTGGAAGCAAGTCTTCCTCGATTCCGAGGGACTGCCTGAGGAGAATGTGGAGGTGGATGGTATTGTGCAGACCATCAGAACGGGCTGGGGGAGCAGAAGGAGCGACGTGGCAGTGTAACACTCCAGGGAGCAGCTTGTTCCGGAGCAGGAGGGCAACGGCAGTGAACAGGGACATCACCAAGATCCAGGTCGGTGATTGGAGCGTGAGTGAGGTTGGGGGCGAAGGAGCGGCGAGATCGGGGCCCAGGAGAGGCGAGTGTTCGGGCCCAGGGGCAGCACGGGCCCAGCCCACACTGTGCGATATGTGCGCGCACTGGGTCCGTGCAGCAGAGCTGGTCTCCAGGCGAGCTGGTTAACCCTTGCCCCTGGACCGAGACCTCGCTCTGTCAAGCCCCGTGTGGTGGCTGGTGTACAACGGTCACCCCACGTTAAAACAATCCACCCACAGGCATCTTCCACCCTTCAGGATGTAGTTCGGGATCCGGAATATTAGCTCCTTCATTGAAACACCTGGGAACTTTTTGACGTGGGAGCAAGTTATTATTTAGATGGAGAAAGATTGCAAAGTGCCGCAGTACAGCAGGACCTGGGGGTCCTTGTGCATGAAACACAAAAGGTTAGTATGCAGGTACAGTGATCAGGAAGGCCAATGGTATCTTGGCCTTTATTGCAAAGGGGATGGAGTATAAAAGCAGGGAAGTCTTGCTCCAGTTATACAGGGTATTGGTGAGGCCACACCTGGAGTACTGCGTGCAGTTTTGGTCTCCGTATTTACGAAAGGATATACTTGCTTTGGAGGCAGTTCAGAGAAGGTTTACTCGGTTGATTCCGGGGATGAGGGGGTTGACTTATGAGGAAAGGTTGAGTAGGTTGGGCCTCTACTCATTGGAGTTCAGAAGAATGAGAGGTGATCTTATCGAAATGTATAAGATTATGAGGGGGCTTGACAAGGTGAACTAGGGGGCATGGTCTTAGAATAAGGGGCCGCCCATTTAAAACTGAGATGAGGAGGAATTTCTTCTCTCAGAGGGTTGTAAATCTGTGGAATTCTCTGCCCCAGAGAGCTGTGGAGGCTGGGACATTGAATATATTTAAGGTGGAGATAGACAGATTTTTGAGCGATAAGGGAGTGAAGGGTTAGATTCTAGTCTCCTGCAGTCCATGATCATAGAAACATAGAAAATAGGTGCAGGAGTAGGCCATTCGACCCTTCGAGCCTGCACCACCATTCAATATGATCATGGCTGATCATGCAACTTCAGTACCCCATTCCTGCTTTCTCTCCATACCCCCTGATCCCTTTAGCCGTAAGGGCCACATCTAACTCCCTTTTGAATATATCCAACGAACTGGCCCCAACAACTTTCTGTGGTAGAGAATTCCACAGGTTCACAATTCTCTGAGTGAAGAAGTTTCTCCTCATCTGGGTCCTAAATGGCTTACCCCTTATCCTTAGACTGTGTCCCCTGGTTCTGGACTTCCCCAACATCGGGAACATTCTTCCTGCATCTAACCTGTCCAATCCCGTCAGAATTTTATATGTTTCTATGAGATCCCCTCTCATTCTTCTAAACTCCAGTGAATATAAGCCTAGTCGATCCAGTCTTTCTTCATATGTCAGTCCCACCATCCCGGGAATCAGTCTGGTGAACCTTCGCTGCACTCCCTCAATAGCAAGAATGTCCTTCCTCAGATTAGGAGACCAAAACTGAACACAATATTCCAGGAGAGGTCTCACCAAGGCCCTGTACAACTGCAGTAAGACCTCCCTGCTCCTATACTCAAATCCTCTTGCTATGAAGGCCAACATGCCATTTGCTTTCTTTACTGCCTCTGGAAGCCGGGACATTGAATAAATTTAAGACAGAGAGAGACAGTTTCTTAACCGATAAGGGGAGCGGGCGGGGAAGTGGAGCTGAGTCCATGATCGGATCAGCCATGATCGTATTGAATGGCGGAGCAGGCTCGAGGGGCCATATGGCCGACTCCTGCTCCTATTTCTTAGGTTGTTGTCGTCGATTTGAGGGACTACCTGTGCAGTGAGAGAGAGAGAGAGAGAGGAGGAGGTTGCTGGGTGGTGAGAGCGGACGTGGGGAGTGAGGTTAGACTCAGAGACACTCACAGAAGCACCTGTGAATCTAGCGTGGCTCGGGATTGGGGGTGCACAGAGTGCAACAAGTTGGTGTTAACTAATCTAACCGCGCAAGCCAGTACCAAACGAAAGCTTCAAAGGACATGATTACAGCCTCGCCTATACACTTCCCCCCCCGTCATCCACACCTGCTCACTAACAACATATAGTTCCTTAAACGTACCAAAAATCATCGCTTCGCAGGAGCGTAAATAGGACACAGATTGACGCTGAAGGAGATATTAGGGGCAGGTGACCAAAAGCTGGGTCAACGAGGGAGCGTCTTAAAAGAGGAGAGAGAGAGCTGATCTCAGTTTGACGTCTCATCTGAATGATGGCCCCTCTGACAGCGCAGTGCGGCGCTCCCTCAGTACCGCCCCTCCGACAGTGCAGCACTCCCTCAGTACTGCCCCTCCGACAGTGCGGCGCTCCCTCAGTACCGCCCCTCCGACAGTGCGGCGCTCCCTCAGTACCACCCCTCCGACAGTGCGGCGCTCCCTCAGTACTGCCCCTCCGACAGTGCGGCGCTCCCTCAGTACTGCCCCTCCGACAGTGCGGTGCTCCCTCAGTACTGCCTCTCCGACAGTGCGGCTCTCCCTCAGTACTGCTCCTCCGACAGTGCGGCTTTCCCTCAGTACTGCCCCTCCGACAGTGCGGCGCTCCCTCAGTACTGCCCCTCCGACAGTGCGGCACTCCCTCAGTACTGCCCCTCCGACAGTACGGCGCTCCCTCAGTACTGCCCCTCCGACAGTGCAGCACTCCCTCAGTACTGCCCCTCCGACAGTGCGGCACTCCCTCAGTACTGCCCCTCCGACAGTACGGCGCTCCCTCAGTACTGCCCCTCCGACAGTGCGGCACTCCCTCAGTACTGCCCCTCCGACAGTGCGGCACTCCCTCAGTACTGCCCCTCCGACAGTGCGGCACTCCCTCAGTACTGCCCCTCCGACAGTGCGGGGCTCCCTCAGTACTGCCCCTCCGAC
>NC_092011.1:39714681-39719681 GCF_044704955.1 Pristiophorus japonicus
AGAGAGAGAGGAGAGAGAGAGAGAGAGAGAGACAGAGAGAGAGTGAGAGAGAGAGACATAGAGAGAGTGAGAGAGAGAGACAGAGACATAGAGAGAGAGAGGGAGAGAGAGAGAGACATAGAGAGAGAGAGGGAGAGAGAGAGACAGAGAGAGAGGGAGAGAGAGAGAGAGAGACAGAGACAGAGACAGAGAGAGAGAGTCATAGAGAGAGAGAGGGAGATAGAGACATAGAGAGAGGGAGAGAGAGAGAGAGAGAGACAGAGACAGAGAGCGAGACAGAGACAGAGAGCGAGACAGAGAGAGAGAGTGAGACAGAGAGAGAGACAGAGAGAAACAGAGAGTGAGAGAGAGAGAGACAGAGAGTGACAGACAGAGAGAGAGAGAACGAGAGAGACATAGAGAGAGACAGAGACATAGAGAGAGAGAGACAGAGACAGAGAGAGAGACAGAGAGAGAGAGAGACAGAGACAGAGAGAGAGACAGAGAGAGAGAGAGACAGAGACAGAGAGAGACAGAGAGAGACAGAGAGATAGAGACAGAGAGAGACAGAGAGAGAGAGAGAGAGAGAGAGCAGTCTCGAATTCAACGTGGCGAGATTATCAATACCATAGAGTGTGGGACAAGAGGGGCCTGGATCTCACACATGTACAGTGACTTTATCCTGCTGTAATGTCCCAAGGTGATCCACAGGGGTGATAATCTGATAAACTCTGACAGCAAGCGGCATTAGGAGATATTAGGGACAGGTGACCTAAAGCTTGATCAGAGAGGGAGGGTACAGAGATAGGGAGGGGTGTAGGGGCTGGAGGGGGTGAAAGAAATAGAGAGGGGTGTAGGGGCTGGAGGAGGTTACAGAGATAGGGAGGGGTGTAGGGACTGGAGGAGGTTACAGAGATAGGGAGGGGTGTAGGGGCTGGAGGAGGTTACAGAGATAGGGAGGGGTGTAGGGGCTGGAAGAGGTTACAGAGATAGGGAGGGGTGTAGGGGCTGGAGGTGGTTACAGAGATAGGGAGGGGTGTAGGGACTGGAGAAGGTTACAGAGATAGGGAGGGGTGTAGGGGCTGGAGGGGGTTACAGAGATAGGGAGGAGTGTAGGGGCTGGAAGAGGTTACAGAGATAGGGAGGGGTGTAGGGGCTGGAGGTGGTTACAGAGATAGGGAGGGGTGTAGGGACTGGAGAAGGTTACAGAGATAGGGAGGGGTGTAGGGGCTGGAGGGGGTTACAGAGATAGGGAGGGGTGTAGGGGCTGGAGGAGGTTACAGAGATAGGGAGGGGTGTAGGGGCTGGAGGAGGTTACAGAGATAGGGAGGGGTGTAGGGGCTGGAGGTGGTTACAGAGATAGGGAGGGTGTAGGGGCTGGAGGAGGTTACAGAGATAGGGAGGGTTGTCTGGGTTGGAGGAGGTTACAGAGATAGGGAGGGGTGTAGGGACTGGAGGGGGTTGCAGAGATAGGGAGGGGTGTAGGGGCTGGAGGGGGTTACAGAGATAGGGAGGGGTGTCGTGTTCTATCCTCCTCCAGCCCCTACTGTGGTTCCTGTATTGGACTGTTCAGCCACCTAAGGACTCATTTTTAGAGTGGAAGCAAGTCTTCCTCGATTCCGAGGGACTGCCTCTGATGATGGTGATGAACAGTCCAATACGGGAACCACAGTCCCTGTCACAGGTGGGACAGATAGACGTTGAGGGAAGGGGAGGGTGGGACTGGTTTGCCGCACGCTCCTTCCGCTGTCTGCGCTTGGTTTCTGCACGCTCTCGGCGACGAGACTCGAGGTGCTCAGCGCCCTCCCGGAAGCACTCCCTCCACTTAGGGCGGACTGGTCTTTGGGCCCAGGGACTCCCCACGTGTCGGTGGAGATGTTGCACTTTTTCAGGGAGGCTTTGAGGGTGGTCCCTTGTAACGTTTCCTCTGCCCACCTTTGGCTCGTTTGCCGTGAAGGAGTTCCGAGTAGAGCGCTTGCTTTGGGAGTCTCGTGTCTGGGGGACATGCGGACAATGTGGCCCTGCCCAGCGGAGCTGGTCGAGTGTGGTCAGTGCTTCGATGCTGGGGATGTTGGCCTGGTCGAGGACGCTAACGTTGGTGCGTCTGTCCTCCCGGGGGATTTGCAGGATCTTGCGGAGACAGCGTTGGTGGTATTTCTCCAGCGACTTGAGGTGTCTACTGTACATGGTCCATGTCTCTGAGCCATACAGGAGGGCGGGTATCACTACAGCCCTGTAGACCATGAGCTGGGTGGTGGATTTGAGGGTCTGGTCTTCAAACACTCTTTTCCTCAGGTGGCCTGAGAACTCACTTTGAGAGTTGAATCAAGTCTTGGAACATAAGAACATAAGAATTAGGAACAGGAGTAGGCCATCTCGCCCCTCGAGCCTGCTCCGCCATTCAACAAGATCATGGCTGATCTGGCCGTGGACTCAGCTCCACTTACCCGCCCGCTCCCCGTAACCCTTAATTCCCTTATTGGTTAAAAATCTATCTATCTGTGACTTGAATACATTCAATGAGCTAGCCTCAACTGCTTCCTTGGGCAGAGAATTCCACAGATTCACAACCCTCTGGGAGAAGAAATTCCTTCTCAACTCGGTTTTAAATTGGCTCCCCCGTATTTTGAGGCTGTGCCCCCTAGTTCTAGTCTCCCCGACCAGTGGAAACAACCTCTCTGCCTCTATCTTGTCTATCCCTTTCATTATTTTAAATGTTTCTATAAGATCACCCCTCATCCTTCTGAACTCCAAGGAGTAAAGACCCAGTCTACTCAATCTATCATCATAAGGTAACCCCCTCATCTCCGGAATCAGCCTGGTGAATCGTCTCTGTACCCCCTCCAAAGCCAGTATATCCTTCCTTAAGTAAGGTGACCAAAACTGCACGCAGTACTCCAGGTGCGGCCTCACCAATACCCTGTACAGTTGCAGCAGGACCTCCCTGCTTTTGTACTCCATCCCTCTCGCAATGAAAGCCAACATTTCATTCGTCTTCCTGATTACCTGCTGCACCTGCAAACTAACTTTTTGGGATTCATGCACAAGGACCCCCAGGTCCCTCTGCACCGCAGCATGTTGTAATTTCTCCCCATTCAAATAATATTCCCTTTTACTGTTTTTTTTCCCAAGGTGGATGACCTCACACTTTCCGACATTGTTTTCCATCTGCCAAACCTTAGCCCATTCGCTTAACCTATCCAAATCTCCTTGCAGCCACTCTGTGTCCTCTACACAACCCGCTTTCCCACTAATCTTTGTGTCATCTGCAAATTTTGTTACACTACACTCTGTCCTCGTTCTCTGTCGTCTTCCTCATGTTTGCCGGGCTTCCGATGATAACGATGTTGGATATGGCCTTTGCCGGGATTTGGGTTTTGGTGATGTTGGTTGAGGGATAAATATTGGCTCCCAGGACACCGGGGAGAACTCCCCCAGCTCTTCTTCGAAAAAGTGTCCGTGAGATCTTAACATAAGAAATAGGAGCAGGAGTCGGCCATTCGGCCCCTCGAGCCTGCTCTGCCATTTAATACGACCATGACTGATCCGATCATGGACTCAGCTCCACTTCCCCGCCCGCTCCCCATAACCCTTCACTCCCTTATCGCTCAAACATCTGTCTATCTCCACCTTAAATATATTCAATGTCCCAGCCTCCACAGCTCTCTGGGGCAGAAAATTCCACAGATTTACAACCCTCTGAGAGAAGAAATTCCTCCTCATCTCAGTTTTAAATGGGCGGCCCCTTATTCTAAGACCATGCCCCCTAGTTCTAGTCTCCCCCATCAGTGGAAACAACCTCTCTGCATCCACCTTGTCAAGCCCCCTCATAATCTGATACGTTTCCATAAGATCACCTCTCATTCTTCTGAACTCCAATGAGTAGAGGCCCAACCTACTCAATGTTCCCATCTTTCTCCCCCGCCTTCGAGACCAGGAGCTGGGAGCAGCGTTAAATCAGAGCTCCGGGAAAACTTCATCCCGCACCGAGAGGAAATGACAAAGGATGCAGAAACTGTGGAAAGATAGGGAACATTGTGCAGACATAGTGCTCGACACAGGATATCCCTGTCTCTCACTCTCTCTCCCCATGCTGTTCGCCGCTGATTAAAAGACGCAGGAAAAGCACTTACATTTTTAACCAGCGCCTTTCACAACCTCTGCTACATTCCAAAAGCATTTCACAGCCCGGGGGAAGGACTTTAACAGGCGTTTGGTCACAGCTTCACAGACACAGAAACATAGAAACATAGAAAATAGGTGCAGGAGTAGGCCATTCGGCCCTTCGAGCCTGCACCACCATTCAATATGATCATGGCTGATCATTCCCTCAGTACCCCATTCCTGCTTTCTCTCCATACCCCCTGATCCCTTTAGCCGTAAGGGCCACATCTAACTCCCTTTTGAATATATCTAACGAACTGGCCCCAACAACTTTCTGTGGTAGAGAATTCCACAGGTTCACAATTCTCTGAGTGAAGAAGTTTCTCCTCATCTCGGTCCTAAATGGCTTACCCCTTATCCTTAGACTGTGACCCCTGGTTCTGGACTTCCCCAACATCGGGAACATTCTTCCTGCATCTAACCTGTCCAATCCCGTCAGAATTTTACATGTTTCTATGAGATCTCCTCTCATTCTTCTAAATTCAAGTGAATATAAGCCTAGTCGATCCAGTCTTTCTTCATATGTCAGTCCTGCCATCCCGGGAATCAGTCTGGTGAACCTTCGCTGCACTCCCTCAATAGCAAGAATGTCCTTCCTCAGATTAGGAGACCAAAACTGAACACAATATTCCAGGTGAGGCCTCACCAAGGCCCTGTACAACTGCAGTAAGACCTCCCTGCTCCTATACTCAAATCCCCTCGCTATGAAGGCCAACATGTCATTTGCCTTCTTCACCGCCTGCTGTACCTGCATGCCAATTTTCAATGACTGATGTACCATGACACCCAGGTCTCGTTGCACCTCCCCTTTTCCTAATCTGTCACCATTCAAATAATATTCTGCCTTCTTGTTTTTG
>NC_092011.1:39727181-39749681 GCF_044704955.1 Pristiophorus japonicus
AGGTTACAGAGATAGGGAGGGGTGTAGGGGGCTGGAGGGGGTTACAGAGATAGGGAGGGGTGTATAGGCTGAAGGAGGTTACAGAGATAGGGAGGGGTGTAGGAGCTGGAGGAGGTTACAGAGATAGGGAGGGGTGTATAGGCTGAAAGAGGTTACAAAGATAGGGAAGGGTGTAGGGGCTGGAGGAAGTTACAGAGATAGGGAGGGGTGTAGGGGCTGGAGGAGGTTACAGAGAAAGGGAGGGGTGTAGGGGCTGGAGGGGGTTATAGAGATAGGGAGGGGTGTAGGGGCTGGAGGAGGTTACAGAGAAAGGGAGGGGTGTAGGGGCTGAAGGAGGTTACAGAGATAGGGAGGGGTGTAGGGGGCTGGAGGGGGTTACAGAGATAGGGAGGGGTGTAGGGGCTGGAGGAGGTTACAGAGATAGGGAGGGGTGTAGGGGCTGGAGGACGTTACAGAGATAGGGAGGGGTGTAGGGGCTGGAGGAGGTTACAGAGATAGGGAGGGGTGTAGGGGCTGGAGGAGGTTACAGAGATAGGGATGGGTGTAGGGGCTGGAGGAGGTTACAGAGATAGGGATGGGTGTAGGGGCTGGAGGAGGTTACAGAGATAGGGAGGGGTGTAGGGGCTGAAGGATGTTACAGAGATAGGGAGGGGTGTAGGGGCTGGAGGAGGTTACAGAGATAGGGAGGGGTGTAGGGGGCTGGAGGAGGTTACAGAGATAGGGAGGGGTGTAGGGGGCTGGAGGAGGTTACAGAGATAGGGAGGGGTGTAGGGGGCTGGAGGAGGTTACAGAGATAGGGAGGGGTGTAGGGGCTGGAGGAGATTACAGAGATATGGAGGGGTGTAGGGGGCTGGAGGAGGTTACAGAGATAGGGAAGGGTGTAAGGGCTGGAGGATGTTACAGAGAAAGGGAGGGGTGTAGGGGTTGGAGGAGATTACAGAGATAGGGAGGGGTGTAGGGGCTGGAGGGGGTTACAGAGATAGGGAGGGGTGTAGGGGGCTGGAGGAGGTTACAGAGATAGGTAGTGGTGTAGGGGCTGGAGGAGGTTACAGAGATAGGGAGGGGTGTATAGGCTGGAGGAGGTTACAGAGATAGGGAGGGGTGTAGGGGCTGGGGAGGTTACAGAGATAGGGAGGGGTGTATAGGCTGGAGGAGGTTACAGAGATAGGGAGGGGTGTATAGGCTGGAGGAGGTTACAGAGATAGGGAGAGGTGTAGGGGCTGGCGGAGGTTACAGAGATAGGGAGGGGTGTAGAGGCTGGAGGAGGTTACAGAGATAGGGAGGGGTGTAGGGGCTGGAGGAGGTTACAGAGATAGGGAGGGGGCAAGGAGGCCATGGAGGGATTTGTAAACAAGGAGGAGAATTTTGAAATTGAGGCATTGCATAGCCAGGACTCAATGTAGGTCAGCGAGCACAGGGGGTGATGGGTGAGTGGGACTCGGTGTGAGTTAGGACACGGGGTCAGTGTGCACAGGGGGTGATGGGTGAGCGGGACTCGGTGCGAGTTAGGACACGGGGTCAGTAAGCACAGGAGGTGATGGGTGAGTGGGACTCGGTGCGAGTTAGGACACGGGGTCAGTGAGCACAGGAGGTGATGGGTGAGCGGGACTCGGTGCGAGTTAGGACACGGGGGCAGCTGAGTTTTGGATCACCTCTAGTTTTATGTCGGGTAGAATGTGGGAGGCCAGCCAGGAGTGCGTTGGAATAGTCAAGTCTGGAGGTAACAAAGGCACGGATGAGGGTTTCAGCAGCGGATGAGCTGAGGTACTGAGGGAGCGCCGCACTGTCAGAGGGGCGGTTTTTTGGATAAGAGAGGGTGTTCTCCCCGGTGTCCTTGGGCCAATATTTATCCCTCGACCAACATCACTAAAACAGATGATCTGGGTCATTATCACATTGTTTGTGGGAGCTTGCTGTGCACAAATTGGCTGCCGCCTATTCCTGCAAGGGTAGGTTAATGGTACAACGCAACTCTGATTCACTTATTTTTAGGTCAATTCGTGGAGAGTGGGATGTGGAACAAGGGGAACATCCCCTCTCATTCTTCGCGAGAAAGATAATATTAAAAGAAATGTGTTTGTGTAAAGAAAAAACAGTTATTTTCATATTTGGATCCAAATGCGCTGCATGATTCTAATCTTATCTCCGTGTCACGCCCCTGGCTCAGTGGGCAGCTGTCTCTCTCTCGCTCTCACCTCTGAGTCACAATGTCGTGGGTTCAATCCCCATTACAGATACTAGCTCCCCATAATCCAGACCGACACTCCCCCAGTACTGCCCCTCCGACAGTACGGTGCTCCCTCAGTACTGCCCCTCCGACAGTACAGTGCTCCCTCAGTACTGCCCCTCCGACAGTACGGCACTCCCTCAGTACTGCCCCTCCGACTGTGCGGCGTTCCCTCAGTACTGCCCCTCCGACAGTGCGGCACTCCCTCAGTATTGCCCCTCCGACAGTGCGGCGCTCCCTCAGTACTGCCCCTCCAACAGTACGGTGCTCCCTCAGTACTGCCCCTCCGACAGTGCGGCACTCCCTCAGCACCGCCCCTCCGACAATATGGTGCTCCCTCAGTACTGCCCCTCCGACAGTGCGGCGTTCCCTCAGTACTGCCCCTCCGATAGTACGCCGCTCCCTCAGTACTGCCCCTCCGACAGTGCGGCGCTCCCTCAGTACTGCCCCTCCGACAGTGCAGCACTCCCTCAGTACTGCCCCTCCGACAGTGCGGTGCTCCCTCAGTACCGCCCCTCCGACAGTGCGGCACTCCCTCAGTACTGCCCCTCCGACAGTGCGGCGCTCCCTCAGTATCGCCCCTCCGACAGTGCGGGGCTCCCTCAGTACCGCCCCTCCGACAGTGCGGCACTCCCTCAGTACTGCCCCTCCGACTGTGCGGCGCTCCCTCAGTACTGCCCCTCCGACAGTGCTGCGCTCCCTCAGTACCGCCCCTCCGACAGTGCGGTGCTCCCTCAGTACTGCCCCTCCGACAGTGCGGCGCTCCCTCAGTACTGCCCCTCCGACAGTGCGGCGCTCCCTCAGTACTGCCCCTCCGACAGTGCGGCGCTCCCTCAGTACTGCCCCTCCGACAGTGCGGCGCTCCCTCAGTACTGCCCCTCCGACAGTGCTGCGCTCCCTCAGTACTGCCCCTCCGACAGTGCGGCACTCCCTTGGTACTGCACTGGGTAAACAATTCCTCAGCCACACGCTTGGAACAGATGTCCGCTCCAGACTTGCAATGACGCACAGCAAGGAAAATATTTCCACATCAAATAAACTCCTCTGGTTAGTTAGGGTGACGTAAGACAAACATTGTGCTAGACACTGTCTGTGTAGAACACAACTGTTTAATAATCTCCCTTGGCTTGCCTGCACTCCTCCGATAGATCAGCGCGGAGGGAGATCTGCCCGGTGTCCTGGGGGCCATTATTTATCCCTCCACAAACATCACGAGAACAGATTAAACACTCACTCCCTCCACCACCTCCAACACTCACTCCCTCCACCACCTCCAACACTCACTCCCTCCACCACCTCCAACACTCACTCCCTCCACCACCGGCGCACCGTGGCTGCAGTGTGCACCGTCTACAAGATGCACCGCGGCAACTCGCCAAGGCTTCTTCGGCAGCACCTCCCAAACCCGCCACCTCTACCCGCCTCGAGGGACAAGGGCAGCAGGTCCATGGGAACACCACCCCCTCCACGTTCCCCTCCCAGTCACACACCATCCCGACTTGGGAATATATCGGCCGCCTGTTCCGTGTACCTGAGGTCCCTCATCCCCTGGTTTGAGTCCAGTAAATGCGGAAAGTTGTGGGTTCAAGACCCACTCCAGGGACTTGAGCACAAAACTCGAGGCTGCCACTCCCAGTGCAGTACTGAGGGAGCGCCGTACTGTCGGAGGGGCGGTACTGAGGGAGCGCCGCACTGTCAGAGGGGCAGTACTGAGGGAGCGCCGCACTGTCGGAGGGGCAGTACTGAGGGAGTGCCGCACTGTCGGAGGGGCGGTACTGAGGGAGCGCCGCACTGTCAGAGGGGCAGTACTGAGGGAGTGCCGCACTGTCGGAGGGGCGGTACTGAGGGAGTGCCGCACTGTCGGAGGGGCAGTACTGAGGGAGTGCCGCACTGTCGGAGGGGCGGTACTGAGGGAGTGCCGCACTGTCGGAGGGGCGGTACTGAGGGAGCGCCGCACTGTCGGAGGGGCTGTCTTTCAGATGAGACGTTAAACCGAGGCCCCGTCTGCCCTCTCGGGTGGATGTAAAAGATCCCGGGGCCACTATTTGGAAGAAGAGCAGGGGGAGTTCTCCCCGGTGTCCTGGGGCCAATATTTATCCCTCGACCAACATCACTAAAACAGACGATCTGGGTCATTATCACATTGCTGTGTGTGGGATCTTGCTGTGCGCAAATTGGCGTTTCCCACATTACAACAGTGACTGCACTCCAAAAGTACTTCATTGGCTGTAAAGCGCTTTGGGACGTCCAGTGGTCGTGAAAGACGCTATAGAAATACAAGTCTTCCTTTTCCTCGCTCCCTCCGCTCCCTCCTCCCCTCCCTCGCTCCCTTCCCTTCCCTTCCTCCTCCCCTCCCTTCCCTCCCTCCTCCCCTCCCTCCTCCCCTCCCTCGCTCACTTCCCTTCCCTTCCTCCTCCCCTCCCTTCCCTCCCTCCTCCCCTCCCTCCGCTCCCTCCCTTCCCTTACCCTTCCCTTCCCTTCCTCCTCCCTCCCCTCCCTCAGTTTCGCCACCTGACCCAATACCTCCCGGCGATCCTCGGTGCCAGGCGATGTCTGGTAGTTGCTCCCGTGTGGTGCGTTGGGCCGTTTTTGCGGCGTTGAGTTCAGGTTCTGCGACAAATACCTCCGCTGCCGGTCTCTCGGTGACTCGTGGCCCCGAGTCGTGCCGAAGGGCTCAGGCGCTGAACTTTGGCTGGATTTCAGCTGGCCAGCGCTCCCGCTGAAATGGAGACACCCCTGGTCACCACAGGACGAAGCCACAGACTCCGGCTCATTGACACAAACAAGGAGGTCCTTCATTGCCCAAACTCACACTGTGCCACCTCCAACTCCGTGTTTGAGGCAAGATCTTCCAGGCGATAGAGGCAGGCTGAGGGAGTTTCCCTCTCATTCTTTTCAATTCCTGTGAATATAAGCCAAGTCGATCCGGTCTTTCATGGAATACAAGGTTCAGTGCTGGGACCCCAGCTATTTACACTATACATTAATGATTTAGACGAAGGAATTGAGTGTAATATCTCCAAGTTTGCAGATGACACTAAGCTGGGTGGCGGTGTGAGCTGTGAGGGGGACGCTAAGAGGCTGCAGGGTGACTTGGACAGGTTAGGTGAGTGGGCAAATACATGGCAGATGCAGTATAATGTGGATAAATGTGAGGTTATCCACTTTGGGGGCAAAAACAGGAAGGTAGAATATTATCTGAATGGTGACAGATTAGGAAAAGGGGAGGTGCAACAAGACCTGGGTGTCATGGTACATCAGTCATTGAAGGTTGGCCATGCAGGTACAGCAGGTGGTGAAGAAGGCAAATGGCATGTTGGCCTTCATAGCGAGAGGATTTGAGTATAGGAGCAGGGAGGTCTTACTGCAGTTATACAGGGCCTTGGTGAGGCCACACCTGGAATATTGTGTTCAGTTTTAGTCTCCTAATCTGAGGAAGGACGTTCTTGCTATTGAGGGAGTGCAGCGAAGGTTCACCAGACTGATTCCCGGGATGGCAGGACTGACATATGAGGAAAAACTGGATCGACTGGGCTTATATTCACTGGAGTTCAGAAGAATGAGAGGGGATCTTATAGAAACATGTAAAATTCTGACTGGTTTGGACAGATTAGATGCAGGAAGAATGTTCCCGATGTTGGGGAAGTCCAGAACCAGGGGTCACAGTCTAAGGATAAGGGGTAAGCCATTTAGGACCGAGATGAGGAGAAACTTCTTCACTCAGAGAATTGTGAACCTGTGGAATTCTCTACCACAGAAAGTTGTTGAGGCCAATTCGTTGGATATATTCAAAAGGGCGTTAGATGTGGCCCTTACGGCTAAAGGGATCAGGGGGTATAGAGAGAAAGCAGGAATGGGGTGCTGAGGGAATGATCAGCCATGATCATATTGAATGGTGGTGCAGGCTCGAAGGGCCGAATGGCCTACTCCTGCACCTATTTTCTATGTTTCTATGTTTCTTTAATGGGGAGAAATGTGAACGTGTTCACTTTGATAGATAAAATTGAAAAGCAGAGTTTTTTTGTAAACAGTGAGAGATTGGGAAAAATGTTGGTGTTCGGTGGGGACCTGTGAGTCCTTGTACAGGAATCACTGGAATATAACATGCAGGTACAGCAAGCAATTAATGGTATAAGAACATAAGAAATAGGAGCAGGAGTCGGACATACGGCCCCTCGAGCCTGCTCCGCCATTTAATACGACCATGGCTGATCCGATCATGGACTCAGCTCCACTTCCCCGCCCGCTCCCCATAACCCTTCACTCCCTTATCGCTCAAACATCTGTCTATCTCCACCTTAAATATATTCAATGTCCCAGCCTCCACAGCTCTCTGGGGCAGAGAATTCCACAGATTTACAACCCTCTGAGAGAAGAAATTCCTCCTCATCTCAGTTTTAAATGGGCGGCCCCTTATTCTAAGACCATGCCCCTAGTTCTAGTCTCCCCCATCAGTGGAAACATCCTCTCTGCATCCACCTTGTCAAGCTCCCTCATAATCTTATACGTTTCGATAAGATCACCTCTCATTCTTCTGAACTCCAATGAGTAGAGGCCCAACCTACTCAACCTTTCCTCATAAGTCAAACCCCCTCATCTCTGGAATCAACCGAGTGAACCTTCTCTGAACTGCCTCCAAAGCAAGTATATCCTTTCGTAAATACGGAGACCAAAACTGCACGCAGTACTCCAGGTGTGGCCTCACCAATACCCTGTATAACTGTAGCAAGACTTCCCTGCTTTTATACTCCATCCCCTTTGCAATAAAGACCAAGATACCATTGGCCTTCCTGATCACTTGCTGTACCTGCATACTAACCTTTTGTGTTTCATGCACAAGTACCCCCAGGTCCTGCTGTACTGCGGCACTTTGCAATCTTTCTCCATTTAAATAATAACTTGCTCTTTGATTTTTTTCTGCCAAAGTGCATGACCTCACACTTTCCGACATTATACTCCATCTGACAAATTTTTGCCCACTCACTTAGCCTGTCTATGTCCTTTTGCAGATTTTTTGTGTCCTCTTCACACATTGCTTTTCCTCCCATCTTTGTATGTTGGCATTTATTACAAGAGGATTTGAGTATAAGAGTAAAAACATGTTCTGCAATTATATCATCATCATAGGCAGTCCTTCGGAATCGAGGAAGACTTGCTCCCACTCTAAACACAAGTCTTTAGGTGACTGAACAGCCCAATACGGGAACCACAGTCCCTGTCACAGGTGGGACAGATAGACGTTGAGGGAAGGGGAGGGTGGGACAGGTTTGCCGCACGCTCCTTCCGCTGCCTGCGCTTGGTTTCTGCACGCTCTCGGCGATGAGACTCGAGGTGCTCAGTGCCCTCCCGGATGCACTTCCTCCACTTAGGGCGGACTGATCTTTGGGCCCAGGGACTCCCAGGTGTCGGTGGGGATGTTGCACTTTATCGGGGAGGCTTTGAGGGTGGTCCCTTGTAACGTTTCCTCTGCCCACCTTTGGCCCGTTTGCCCGTGAAGGAGTTCCGAGTAGAGCGCTTGCTTTGGGAGTCTCGTGTCTGGGGCATGCGGACAATGTGGCCCTGCCCAGCGGAGCTGGTCGAGTGTGGTCAGTGCTTCGATGCTGGGGATGTTGGCCTGGTCGAGGACGCTAACGTTGGTGCGTCTGTCCTCCCAGGGGATTTGCAGGATCTTGCGGAGACATCGTTGGTGGTATTTCTCCAGCGACTTGAGGTGTCTACTGTACATGGTCTGTGTCTCTGAGCCATACAGGAGGGCGGGTATCACAACAGCCCTGTAGACCATGAGCTTGGTGGTGGATTTGAGGGCCTGGTCTTCAAACACTCTTTTCCTCAGGCGACCGAAGGCTGCATTGGAGCACTGGAGGCGGTGTTGGATCTCATCGTCAATGTCTGCCCTTGTTGATAAGAGGCTCCCTATTAGGAATAGTAGAACCCTGGTGAGACCAAACCTGGAGTATTGTGCACAGTTTGGGTCTCCTTACCTAAGGAAGGATATACTTGCCATAGAGGGAGCGCAGCGAAGGTTCACCAGACTGATTCCTGGGATGGGGGGATTGTCCTATGAGGAGAGATTGAGCAGACTGGGCCCATATTTTCTGGAGTTTAGAAGAATGAGAGGTGATCCCATTGAAACAGACCAGATTCTGAGGGGGATTGGCAGGGTAGATGCAGGGAGGGTGTTTCCCCCCAGGGCTGGGGAGTCTGGAACCAGGGGTCACAGTCTCAGGATAAGGGGTCAGCCATTTAGGACTGAGATGAGGAGGAATTTCTTCACTCAGAGGTGGGTGAATCTTTGGAATTCTCTGCCCCAGAGGGCTGTGGAGGCTCAGTCGTTGAGTATATTCAAGGCTGAGATCGGTAGATTTTTGGATATTGAGGGAATCGAGGGATCGTGCGGGAAAGTGGAGTTGAGGTCGAAGATCAGCCATGATCGTATTAAATGGTGGAGCAGGCTCGAGGGGCCGAATGGCTGAATCCTGCTCCTATTTCTTATGTTCTTATGTCGGACACCGGTGATAACTCCCCCTGCTCTTCTTCGAAATAGTGTCGTGGGATCTTTTACCTGCACGTGAGAGAGCAGATGGTGCCTCGGTTTAACGTCTCATCCGAAAGACAGCACCTCCGACAGTGTGGAGCTCCCTCGGTACTGCCCCTCTGACAGTGTGGAGCTCCCTCAGTACTGCCCCTCCGACAGTGTGGAGCTCCCTCAGTACTGCCCCTCCGACAGCGCAGTACGGCACTCCCTCAGTACTGACCCTCCGACTGCGCAGTACGGCACTCCCTCAGTACCGCCCCTCCGACTGCGCAGTACGGCGCTCCCTCAGTACTGCCCCTCCGACAGCGCAGTATGGCACTCCCTCAGTACCGCCCCTCCGACAGCGCAGTACGGCACTCCCTCAGTACCGCCCCTCCAACAGTGCGGCGCTCCCTCAATACTGCCCCTCCGACAGTGCGGTGCTCCCTCAGTACCGCCCCTCCGACAGTGCGGTGCTCCCTCAGTACTGCCCCTCCGGCAGTACGGCGCTCCCTCAGTACCGCCCCTCCGACAGTATGGCACTCCCTCAGTACCGCCCCTCCAACAGTGTGGCGCTCCCTCAGTACTGCCCCTCCGACAGTGCAGTACGGCACTCCCTCAGTACCGTCCCTCCGACAGCGCAGTACGGCGCTCCCTCAGTACCGCCCCTCCGACAGTGCGGCGCTCCCTCAGTACTGCCCCTCCGGCAGTACGGCGCTCCCTCAGTACCGCCCCTCCGACAGTGCGGTGCTCCCTCAGTACTGCCCCTCCGGCAGTACGGCGCTCCCTCAGTACCGCCCCTCCGACAGTATGGCACTCCCTCAGTACCGCCCCTCCAACAGTGTGGCGCTCCCTCAGTACTGACCCTCCGACAGCGCAGTACGGCACTCCCTCAGTACCGCCCCTCCAACAGTGCGGCGCTCCCTCAATACTGCCCCTCCGACAGTGCGGTGCTCCCTCAGTACTGCCCCTCCGACAGCGCAGTATGGCACTCCCTCAGTACCGCCCCTCCGACAGCGCAGTACGGCGCTCCCTCAGTACCGCCCCTCCGACAGTGCGGCGCTCCCTCAGTACTGCCCCTCCGGCAGTACGGCGCTCCCTCAGTACCGCCCCTCCGACAGTGCGGTGCTCCCTCAGTACTGCCCCTCCGGCAGTACGGCGCTCCCTCAGTACCGCCCCTCCGACAGTACGGCACTCCCTCAGTACCGCCCCTCCAACAGTGCGGCGCTCCCTCAGTACTGCCCCTCCGACAGCGCAGTACGGCACTCCCTCAGTACCGCCCCTCCAACAGTGCGGCGCTCCCTCAATACTGCCCCTCCGACAGTGCGGTGCTCCCTCAGTACTGCCCCTCCGGCAGTACGGCGCTCCCTCAGTACTGCCTCCATGACAGTGCGGAGAGAAAGAGGGTAGGGGAGAGACCGAGGTGGAGATAACAGCAGGAAGAGGAGGAGGTGGCTGGTTATTCAAAGGCAGGCGTGCGGGCTGTATCGTGTAACTGATTTTGGGTGCAGTGTTTACGCGAGGTGTGAGTTACAGACTGCAGCCTTGATCCGCTGTAGCAGTAAGTCTCCGAGCTCGGACACTGCGGCAGGAAGCTGTGATGTAAGAGACATCTTGCAGCAACTTTGAGAAAGGTATTGGAGAACTTGCACTGGGCAAACACTGACCCACAGTGACCTTTGCTAATCCGTATTTCACAGCCCCGTAACTCAGCCCAATAACTGTCGTGCGATGAGTAGATTGAACACATTGAAAGACTTGGATTTATATAGCGCCTTTCACCACCACCGGATGTCCCAAAGCGCTTTACAGCCAATGAAGTACTTTTGGAGTGTGGTCACTGTTGTAATGTGGGAAACGCCAATCTGCGCACAGCAAGCTCCCACACACAGCGATGTGATAATGACCCAGATCGTCTGTTTTAGTGATGTTGGTTGAGGGATAAATATTGGCCCCAGGACACCGGGGAGAACTCCCCCTGCTCTTCTTCCAAATAGTGGCCGTGGGATAGTGGGTGGTACTGAGGGAGCGCCGCACTGTCGGAGGGGCGGTACTGAGGGAGTGCCGTACTGTCGGAGGGGCAGTACTGAGGGAGTGCCGTACTGTCGGAGGGGCAGTACTGAGGGAGCCCCGCACTGTCGGAGGGGCAGTACTGAGGGAGCGCTGCACTGTCGGAGGGGCTGTACTGAGGGAGCACCGCACTGTCAGAGGGGCAGTACTGAGGGAGTGCCGCACTAGGGGCAGTACTGAGAGAGCGCCGCACTGTCGGAGGGGCAGTACTGAGGGAGCGCCTCACTGTCGGAGGGGCAGTACTGAGGGAGCACCGCACTGTCAGAGGGGCAGTACTGAGGGAGCGCCGCACTGTCGGAGGGGCAGTACTGAGGGAGCGCCGCACTGTCGGAGGGGCAGTACTGAGGGAGCACCGCACTGTCGGAGGGGCAGTACTGAGGGAGTGCCGCACTGTCGGAGGGGCAGTACTGAGGGAGCGCCGCACTGTCGGAGGGGCAGTACTGAGGGAGCGCCGCACTGTCGGAGGGGCAGTACTGAGGGAGCACCGCACTGTCGGAGGGGCAGTACTGAGGGAGCGCCGCACTGTCGGAGGGGCAGTACTGAGGGAGCACCGCACTGTCGGAGGGGCAGTACTGAGGGAGTACCGCACTGTCGGAGGGGCAGTACTGAGGGAGCGCCGCACTGTCGGAGGGGCAGTACTGAGGGAGTGCCGCACTGTCGGAGGGGCCGTCATTCGGATGAGACGTTAAACCGAGGCCCCGTCTGCCCCCTCAGGTGGATGTAAAAGATCCCGGGGCCACTATTTGGAAGAAGAGCAGGGGGAGTTCTCCCCGGTGTCGTGGGGCCAATATTTATCCCTCAACCAACATCACTAAAACAGATGATCTGGGTCATTATCACATCGCTGTGTGTGGGAGCTTGCTGTGCGCTAATTGGCGTTACCCACATTACAACAGTGACTACACTCCAAAAAATCGTTATATAAATAAATCGCTATGTCTCTCTCTCTGTTTCTCTCTCTCTCTCTCTCTCTCGTAGTATCGAAAGTTCTGTTGCAAAGCCCTCAGGTGTTGTGGCCGTGCTGTATTTTTTGAGAATAACTCCTTGCGGTGGAGTGCAAGGTATTTTAATCTGGCGGAAACGAGCGATGCAGAGAAAGAGAGAGGCAGATAAAGTAAGATACAGCAGTTCTCAGTAAGCCAGGGGAAACCACAGCTGAAGGCTTTGCGTCTGTCCGCGCAGAGAGGCAGACAGCGTGCTTTACACTGAGTCCTGAACTCGGTCCCTGCCATCCAGTCCTGACGTCTGTTTCTCTCTCAAACAATTGCAGGTAAACTTTATTTCATAGCGTTTGTAAATGTCCTGTCGCATTTGAGAGCTACGCTGAGCTCTGGTGATAAGTGTAAACGGCTCTCTCTCTCTATCGAACCTTTCGGCAAGGGTTGTTCACAATGAGAATCCTGTCTCGTGTCACGCTCTCTCTCTCTCATGCCTCTGAGTCACAAGTTTGAGGGTTCAAGCCCCCCTACTCCACAGACTCGAGCCCCCATAATACTGAGGGAGCGCCGCACTGTCGGAGGGGCAGTACTGAGGGAGCGCCGCACTGTCGGAGGGGCAGTACTGAGGGAGCACCGCACTGTCGGAGGGGCAGTACTGAGGGAGTGCTGCACTGTCGGAGGGGCAGTACTGAGGGAGCGCCGCACTGTCGGAGGGGCAGTACTGAGGGAGCGCCGCACTGTCGGAGGGGCAGTACTGAGGGAGCGCCGCACTGTCGGAGGGGCCATATTTCGGATGAGACGTTAAACCGAGGCCCCGTTTGTCCTCTCGGGTGAATGTAAATGTTTCCACAGCTATTGTTTCGAAGAAGAGCAGGGGGAGTTCTCCCCCGTATCAAAAATTTATCCCTCGACCAACATCACTAAAACAGATGATCTGGGTCATTATCACATCGCTGTGTGTGGGAGCTTGCTGTGCGCAAATTGGCGTTTCCCACATTACAACAGTGACCACATGTTTAAAAGTATTTGATTGGCCGTGAATCGCTTTGGGACGTCCGGTGGTGGTGAGGTGAGGGGGTGATGATACGGATGGGGAAACTAGTAATTGATGGTGATGGTTATAAATGGGACGATTAAATCGTTCGTGGGCACCTGGAGTCCTTTCCCCCAGAACAACATGCTTCACAGAGTGGTCACACTGTTACTCTGTCGGTCAATGGGGGTGGCCATTCACACACACACACACACACACACTCTCTCTCTCTCTCACACACAAACGCATTCACTCTCTCACTCTCACACACTCTCTCACACACACTCTCTCACTCACTCGCACACACTCTCTCTCACACTCACTCTCACACACTCTCTCACTCACTCTCACACACATTCTCTCACTCACTCTCACACACATTCTCTCACACACTCTCTCACTCTCACACACTCTCATACACACTCACACATACTCTCTCACACACTCTCACACACACTCTCTCACTCACTCTCACACACACTCTCTCACACACTCTCACACTCACTCTCTCATACACACTCTCTCACACACTCACTCACTCACACACACTCACTCTCTCACACACTCACTCTCTCACACACTCTCTCACACACTCACTCTCTCACACACACTCTCTCACACACACTCTCACTCACTCACTCACTCACTCTCTCACACACACACACACACACTCTCTCACACACTCACTCTCACACTCACTCTCACTCACTCTCTCACACACTCTCTCACTCACTCTCTCACACTCACTCACTCACTCACTCTCTCACACACTCACTCTCACTCTCTCTCACTCACTCACTCACTCACTCTCTCTCACACACTCACTCTCTCACACACTCACTCACTCTCTCTCTCACACACTCACTCACTCTCTCTCACACACTCACTCACTCTCTCACACACGCTCTCACTCACTCTCTCACACACTCACTCTCTCTCACACTCACTCACTCTCACACTCACTCTCACACTCACTCTCACTCACTCTCTCTCACACACTCACTCTCACACTCACTCTCACTCACTCTCTCTCACACACTCACTCACTCTCTCTCTCACTCACTCTCTCTCACACACTCTCTCACTCACTCTCTCACACACTCACTCTCTCTCACTCACTCTCTCACTCACTCTCTCACACACTCACTCACTCACTCTCTCACTTACTCACTCACTCTCTCTCACACACTCACTCTCACACTCACTCTCACACACACTCACTCACTCTCTCTCACACACTCACTCTCTCTCTCTCACTCACTCTCTCTCACACACTCTCTCACTCACTCTCTCACACACTCACTCACTCTCTCTCACACACTCACTCTCACACTCACTCTCACACACACTCACTCACTCTCTCTCACACACTCACTCACTCTCTCACACACTCTCTCACTCACTCTCTCACACTCACTCACTCACTCTCTCTCACACACTCACTCTCACACTCACTCTCACACACACTCACTCACTCTCTCTCACACACTCACTCTCTCTCTCTCACTCACTCTCTCTCACACACTCACTCACTCTCTCTCACACACTCACTCACACACTCACTCTCACACTCACTCTCACTCACTCTCACACACACACTCTCTCACGCACTCTCTCACACACTCTCTCACACACACTCTCTCACACACTCACTCACTCACACACACACACGGACCTGGCTCTGCTTGTGACGTGCGGGCGAGAGTGGGAGAACTGTGGGCGGGGGTGCGTTCCGGCTGTGTCTGTGAGCTGCAACCCCCCCGCCCCCCCCATCCCCCGACAGCGGCAACGTCTAGACATTTCGTGGCCCCGTCTGCCGTCAGCGGGAGGGAGGGGCAGCTGTTCCCGGAGCGTACCTCGCGTGGGAGCCAGGGGGATGGGGGTCGGAGGGAGGGTGAGGGTCGAGGTGGAAGGGTTGCAGACGAGGGAATGAGGTTGGAGAGCCCCCGTCAATCTCCCAAACCCCGCCAACGGACGATTGACGGGAGAGTCCCACACACACCCCCTTCGAAGCGTCGTGTTTGCCAGCAGATTAGAACAAAAATATATTCTTTGACACAACAGCAAGAAAATTCCCCTGCACCCCCCCACACCCCACCACCCCTTGCACACGACAGCGGTTTGGAAATTTTAAACGTTTGATAGAAAACAATAAGCCCACATTTGTCAGAGAGAGTGGAAACTGTGTGTGTACCTGAGCCATTGTGAGAGCGATCGGAGCTAAGCTCGCTCTCTCGCTCTCTCTCCACCCCCTCACCGAGGTCCAACAACACTCTGCGTCACACACACGCGCGCAACAACTAGTCGCCACACCGTGTGACCGTTTAGCGCTAGGTCTGTCGCCACTGAGTCACCGGCTCCATGATCCTGGGAGCTACTGCGCTGTCGGAGGGGCGCTAGTGAGGGAGCGCCGTACTGTGCTGTCGGAGGGGCGGTACTGAGGGAACGCCGCACTGTCGGAGGGGCAGTACTGAGGGAGCGCCATACTGCGCTGTCGGAGGGGCAGTACTGAGGGAGCGCCACACTGTCGGAGGGGCAGTACTGAGGGAGTGCCGCACTGTCGGAGGAGCAGTACTGAGGGAGCGCTGTACTGTGCTGTCGGAGGGGCAGTACTGAGGGAGCACCGTACTGTCGGAGGGGCAGTACTGAGGGAGTGCCGTACTGTCGGAGGGGCAGTACTGAGGGAGCACCGTACTGTCGGAGGGGCAGTACTGAGGGAGCGCCACACTGTCGGAGGGGCAGTACTGAGGGAGTGCCGTACTGTCGGAGGGCCGGTACTGAGGGAGCGGTGCACTGTCGGAGGGGCCGGTACTGAGGGAGCGCCGTACTGTGCTGTCGGAGGGGCAGTACTGAGGGAGCGCCGCACTGCGCTGTCGGAGGGGCGGTACTGAGGGAGCACCGCACTGTTGGAGAGGCAGTACTGAGGGAGTGCCGCACTGTCGCAGGGGCAGTACTGAGGGAGTGTTGCACTGTCGGAGGGGCAGTACTGAGGGAGTGCCGCACTGTCGGAGGGGCAGTACTGAGGGAGAGCCGCACTGTTGGAGGGGCAGTACTGAGGGAGCGCCGCACTGTCGGAGGGCAGTACTGAGGGAGTGCCGCACTATCGGAGGGGCAGTACTGAGGGAGTGCCGCACTGTCGGAGGGGCAGTACTGAGGGAGCGCCGCACTGTCGGAGGGGCAGTACTGAGGGAGCGCCGTACTGTGCTGTCGGAGGGGCAGTACTGAGGGAGCGCCGTACTGTGCTGTCGGAGGTGCAGTACTGAGGGAACGCCGTACTGTCGGAGGGGCAGTACTGAGGGAGTGCCGCACTGTCGGAGGGGCAGTACTGAGGGAGTGCCGCACTGTCGGAGGGGCGGTACTGAGGGAGTGCCGCACTGTCGGAGGGGCGGTACTGAGGGAGCGCCGCACTGTCGGAGGGGCGGTACTGAGGGAGCGCCGCACTGTCGGAGGGGCGGTACTGAGTGAGTGCCGCACTGTCGGAGGGGCAGTACTGAGGGAGCGCCGCACTGTGCTGTTGGAGGGGCAGTACTGAGGGAGTGCTGCACTGTCGGAGAGGCAGTACTGAGGGAGCGCCGCACTGTCGGAGGGGCAGTACTGAGGGAGCGCCGCACTGTCGGAGGGGCAGTACTGAGGGCGTGCTGCACTGTCGGAGAGGCAGTACTGAGGGAGCGCCGCACTGTCGGAGGGGCAGTACTGAGGGCGTGCCGCACTGTCGGAGAGGCAGTACTGAGGGAGCGCCGCACTGTCGGAGGAGCGGTACTGAGGGAGCGCCGCACTGCACTGTCGGAGGGGCAGTACTGAGGGAGTGCCGCACTGTCGGAGGGGCCGTCTTTCAGATGAGACATTAAACCGAGGCCCCGTCTGCCCTCTCGGGTGGATGTAAAAGATCCCACGGCCACTATTTTGAAGAAGAGCAGGGGGAGTTCTCCCCGGTGTCCTGGGGCCAATATTTATCCCTCAACCAACATCACTAAAACAGATGATCTGGGTCATTATCACATCGCTGTGTGGGAGCTTGCTGTGCGCTAATTGGCGTTTCCCACATTACAACAGTGACTACACTCCCAAAAAGTACTTCATTGGCTGTAAAACGCTTTGGGATGTTCGGTGGTCGGGAAAGGGGTTTTTCTCAACGTTATTGAAGAGAATGGGCCCATGCTCTCTGGAGTTTAGCAGAATGAGAGGTGATCTCACTGAAACAGACCAGATTCTGAGGGGGATTGACAGGGTAGATGCAGGGAGGGTGTTTCCCCCCGGGCTGGGGAGTCTAGAACCAGGGGTCTCACAGTCTCAGGATAAGGGGTCGGCTATTTAGGACTGAGATGAGGAGGAATTTCTTCACTCAGAGCGGGGTGAATCTTTGGAATTCTCTGCCCCAGAGGGCTGTGGAGGCTCAGTCGTTGAGTATATTTAAGGCTGGGATCGCTAGATTTTTAGATATTGAGGGAATCGAGGGATTGGGCGTTAAAGTGGAGTTGAGGTCGGAGATCATCCATGATCGTGTTGAATGGCGGAGCAGGCTCGAGGGGCCGAATGGCCGACTCCTGCTCCTAATTCTTGTGTTCTTCAACTGTCTCGGGGAAGTTGTATCCGTGGGAGGTGAAATACTTTGGGGTACAAACCTCTGAGGGGTTCAGTAAGTTTTGGGGGAATATTTCAGGGGTGGGTTGCGTACATCTGTGACTTATATTGCCCAAAGCAAGCGCTCTAGTCAGAACTCCTCATCACCATCGTCATAGGCAGTCCCTCGGAATCGAGGAAGACTTGCTTCCACTCTAAACACGAGTCCTTAGGTGGCTGAACAGTCCAATACGGGAACCACAGTCCCTGTCACAGGTGGGACAGACAGACGTTGAGGGAAGGGGAGGGTGGGACAGGTTTGCCGCACGCTCCTTCCGCTGCCTGCGCTTGGTTTCTGCATGCTCTCGGCGACGAGACTCGAGGTGCTCAGCGCCCTCCCGGATGCACTCCCTCCACTTAGGGCGGACTGGTCTTTGGGCCAGGGACTCCCAGGTGTCGGTGGGGCTGTTGCACTTTATCAGGGAGGCTTTGAGGGTGGTCCCTTGTAACGTTTCCTCTGCCCACCTTTGGCCCGTTTGCCCGTGAAGGAGTTCCGAGTAGAGCGCTTGCTTTGGGGAGTCTCGTGTCTGGGGGAACCATGCGGACAATGTGGCCCTGCCCAGCGGAGCTGGTTGAGTGTGGTCAGTGCTTCGATGCTGGGGATGTTGGGCCTGGTCGAGGACGCTAACGTTGGTGCGTCTGTCCTCCCGGGGGATTTGCAGGATCTTGCGGAGACAGCGTTGGTGGTATTTCTCCAGCGACTTGAGGTGTCTACTGTACATGGTCCATGTCTCTGAGCCACACAGGAGGGCGGGTATCACTACAGCCCTGTGGACCATGAGCTTGGTGGTGGATTTGAGGGCCTGGTCTTCAAACACTCTTTTCCTCAGGCGGCCGAAGGCTGCACTGGCGCACTGGAGGCGGTGTTGGATCTCGTCGCCAATGTCTGCCCTTGTTGATAAGAGGCTCCCGAGGTATGGGAAATGGTCCACGTTGTCCAGGGCGGGCCGTGGATCGCGATGACTGGGGGGCAGTGCTGTGCGGAGAGGACAGGCTGGTGGAGGACCTTTGTCTTACGGATGTTTAGCGTAAGGTCCGTGCTTTCGTACGCCTCAGTGAATACATCGACTATATCCTGGAGTTCAGCCTCTGTATGTGTGCAGACGCAGGCATCGTCCACGTACTGTAGCTCGAGGACAGAGGTTGGGGTGATCTTGGACCTGGCCTGGAGACGGCGCAGGTTGAACAGCTTCCCACTGGTTCTGTAGTTTAGTTCCACTCCAGCGGGGAGCTTGTTGACTGTGAGGTGGAGCATGGCAGCGAGGGAGATTGAGAAGAGGGTTGGGGCGATGACACAGCCCTGTTTGACCCCGGTCTGGACGTGGATTGGGTCAGTGATGGATCCGTTGGTCAGGATCACGGCCTGACTGTCATCGTGGAGCAGGCAGAGGATGGCAATTAACTTTTGGGGGCATCCGAAACGGAGGAGGGCGCTCCGTAGACCCTCGCGGTTGACGGTGTCAAAGGCCTTTGTAAGGTCAAAGCCCATGTACAAGGGCTGGCGATGTTCCCTAACATCTGTCCCACCTATAACAGGGTCTGTGACTCTCGTATTGGACTGTTCAGCCACCAAAGTAAAAGGGGAGGTGCAACGAGACCTGGGTGTCATGGTACATCAGTCATTGAAAGTTGACATGCAGGTACAGCAGGCGGTGAAGAAGGCAAATGGTATGTTGGCCTTCATAGCGAGAGGATTTGAGTACAGGAGCAGGGAGGTCTTACTGCAGTTGTACAGGACCTTAGTGAGGTCACACCTTGAATATTGTGTTCAGTTTTGGTCTCCTAATCTGAGGAAGGACGTTCTTGCTATTGAGGGAGTGCAGCGAAGGTTCACCAGACTGATTCCCGGGATGGCGGGACTGACCTATCAAGAAAGACTAGATCAACTGGACTTATATTCACTGGAGTTCAGAAGGATGAGAGGGGATCTCATAGAAACGTTTAAAATTCTGACGGGACTGGACAGGTTAGATGCAGGAAGAATGTTCCCGATGTTGGGGAAGTCCAGAACCAGGGGTCACAGTCTAAGGATAAGGGGTAGGCCATTTAGGACCCAGATGAGGAGAAACTTCTTCACCCAGAGAGTGGTGAACCTGTGGAATTCTCTACCACAGAGAGTTGTTGAGGCCAGTTCGTTAGATATATTCAAAAGGGAGTTAGATGTGGCCCTTACGGCTAAAGGGATCAGGGGGTATGGAGAGAAAGCAAGAATGGGGTACTGAAGTTGAATGATCAGCCATGATCATATTGAATGGTGGTGCAGGCTCGAAGGGCCGAATGGCCGACTCCTGCATCTATTTTCTATGTTCTTATATTGGGGTGCACTGTGTCTGGGGTGCATTATTTGCAGTTGTAATGTTTATGGGGTGCATTGTACAGTGGGATATTTGGGGGCAGTTTTTTAACAAAAGAAAGATTTATATAGCGCCTTTCACAACCACCGGACGTCCCAAAGTGCTTTACAGCCAATGAAGTACTTTTGGAGTGTGGACACTGTTGTAATGTGGGAAACGCCAATCTGCGCACAGCAAGCTCCCACACACAGCAATGTGATAATGACCCAGATCATCTGTTTTAGTGATGTTGGTCGAGGGATAAATATTGGCCCCAGGACACCGGGGAGAACTCCCCCTGCTCTTCTTCGAAATAGTGGCCCCGGGATCTTTTACATCCACCCGAGAGGGCAGACGGGGCCTCGGTTTAACGTCGAACCGAATGACGGCCCCTCCGACAGTGCGGCGCTCCCTCAGTACTGCCCCTCCGGCAGTGCGGCGCTCCCTCAGTACTGCCCCTCCGACAGTGCGGCACTCCCTCAGTAACGCCCCTCCAACAGTGCGGCGCTCCCTCAGTACCGCCCCTCCAACAGTGCGGCGCTCCCTCAGTACTGCCCCTCCGACAGTGCGGCGTTCCCTCAGTACCGCCCCTCCGACAGTGCGGCGCTCCCTCAGTACTGCCCCTCCGACAGTGCGGCGCTCCCTCAGTACAGCCCCTCCGACAGTGAGGCGCTCCCTCAGTACAGCCCCTCCGACAGTGCGGCACTCCCTCAGTACCGCCCCTCCGACAGTGCGGTGCTCCCTCAGTACCGCCCCTCCGACAGTGCGGTGCTCCCTCAGTACTGCCCCTCCGACAGTGCGGCGCTCCCTCAGTACTGCCCCTCCGACAGTGCGGCGCTCCCTCAGTACAGCCCCTCCGACAGTGCGGCGCTCCCTCAGTACAGCCCCTCCGACAGTGCGGCACTCCCTCAGTACTGCCCCTCCGACAGTGCGGTGCTCCCTCAGTACAGCCCCTCCGGCAGTGCGGCGCTCCCTCAGTACTGCACTGCGAGTGTCAGCCTAGATTTTTGTGCTCGAGTCCCTGGAGTGGGAATTGAACCCAAAACCTTCTGACTCAGAGGCGAGGGGGCTGCCCACTGGGCCACGTTTAGTGGATTTTATTCAGGAGTGTGTTATTCCCGGAGTACGGTAGTTAAGGGGTGCGCTGTCTGTGCACAATGTGTGTGTACAGCAACCTGGACAGTTAACAAAAAATGCAGGACTTTTCTGATGTTGCCTCTCACACACACACAATTTATTCATCCCCATCGATGGTAAATCTCGCCCCTTCCCAGCACCCTGGGACAGCTCCGAATCAGACCATTCCGACCACAATACCATGCTGCTATTTCTGGGACCATCACAGCTCAGAAAAGCAGCTGGGGCCACCACAGAGAGGGCTGATTCTCTCTCTCTCTCTCTCACTCTCACACACACACACACACACACACACACACATACTATCACACACTCTCACACACACACTCTCTCTCACACAGTCTCTCGCTCTATCTCTCACACACACACACACACACACACACACATACTATCACACACTCTCTCTCTCTCTCTCAAACTCACTCACACTCACTCTCTCTCTCTCACACACACACTCTCACACACTCTCTCACGCACACACTCATACACACACTCACACACACTCCCACACACACTCTCTCTCACACACACACTCTCTCTCTCTCTCTCTCACACACTCACACTCACTCTCTCTCACACACACACACACTCTCTCTCACACTCTCACACACACACTCTCTCTCACACTCTCACACACTCTCTCATGCACACACTCATCCACACACTCACACACACTCTCTCTCACACACCCACTCACACACACTCTCTCTCTCAAACTCACACTCTCTCTCACACTCACACACACACACACTCTCTCTCACACTCTCACACACTCTCTCTCTCACACACACACACTCTCTCTCCCTCCCTCACTCTCTCTTCCTCTCTCCCTCCCTCTCTCTCTCACCTTCCCTCTCTCCATCTCTCTCTCTCCCTCTCTCTCCCTCCCCCCTCTCTCTCTCCCACCCTCTCTCCCTCTCTCTCCCTCACTCTCTCTCTCCCTCTCTGCTTCCCTCTCTCTCTCTCTCTCTCTCTCCTTCCCTCTCTCCTTCCCTCTCTCCCTCCCTCTCTCCCTCTCTCTCTCCTTCCCTCTCTCCCTCTCTCGCTCTCCCTCTCTCCCTCCCTCTCTCCCTCTCTCTCTCTCTTTCTCTCTTTCTCTCTCCCTCGCTCCCTCTCTCTCTCTCCTTCCCTCTCTCCCTCTCACACTCTCTCAGACCGACAGCAGGTGGAGCCATGCCTCCCCAGAACCTCCCAGCGAGAAACACAGCCCTCTCTCCCTCCCTCTCCCTCTCCCTCTCCCCCCATTGGCTCGGCTGCACGGCCCAATCCAAACTTTTACTTCTGTCTCTCTCTCTCTCTCTCTCGCTCGCTCGCTCGGTGATGTCACTGCTATTTTTGGCAAGGTCTTTGATCAACTTCTATCCGAGAGTTCCGGCACTGCCTTAAGCCCAGGGTTTGCCCGAGATCTGCTCGCGTCTGAGAGGGTTCCGGGAAATCGCATCTCGTAGCAACCCCTCCCCGAGAGAGTTGGTGCGAGATCGGACAGGGGGGGCTCAACGCCCCAAGCCACACTCCCCACCCTCCCTCCGTACCATGCAACAAAGTTCCACCTCTCTAACGAGGTGGCAGCTCTGCGGACCCACACTCCCGCAAATCGAGCAAGCCTCAACCGCCTCAAAGTCCCTCCT
>NC_092011.1:39755145-39757645 GCF_044704955.1 Pristiophorus japonicus
GGCGGGGCGAGGTGTATACCTGTAATACCGAGGGAGCGCCGTATTGCGCTGTTGGAGGGGCAGTACCGAGGGAGCACCGCACTGTCGGAGGGACGGTACAGAGGGAGCGCCGCACTGTCGGAGAGGCGGTACTGAGGGAGTGCCGCACTGTCGGAGGGGCAGTACTGAGGGAGTGCCGCACTATCGGAGGGGCGGTACTGAGGGAGCGCCGCACTGTCGGAGGGGCGGTACTGAGGGAGCGCCGCACTGTCGGAGGGGCAGTACTGAGGGAGCACAGCACTGTCAGAGGGGCAGTACTGAGGGAGCGCCGTACTGTCGGAGGGGCAGTACTGAGGGAGCACCGCACTGTCGGAGGGGCAGTACTGAGGGAGCGCCGCACTGTCGGAGGGGCGGTACTGAGGGAGCGCCGCACTGTCGGAGGGGCAGTACTGAGGGAGCACCGCACTGTCGGAGGGGCAGTACTGAGGGAGCGCCGCACTGTCGGAGGGGCGGTACTGAGGGAGCGCCGCACTGTCGGAGGGGCAGTACTGAGGGAGCGCCGCACTGTCGGAGGGGCAGTACTGAGGGAGCTCCGCACTGTCGGAGGGGCGGTACTGAGGGAGCGCCGCACTGTCGGAGGGGCAGTACCGAGGGAGTGCCGCACTGTCGGAGGGGCATTACTGAGGGAGCGCCGCACTGTCGGAGGGGCAGTACCGAGGGAGTGCCGCACTGTCGGAGGGGCATTACTGAGGGAGCGCCGCACTGTCGGAGGGGCGGTACTGAGGGAGCACCGCACTGTCAGAGGGGCAGTACTGAGGGAGCACCGCACTGTCGGAGGGGCGGTACTGAGGGAGCGCCGCACTGTCGGAGGGGCGGTACTGAGGGAGCACCGCACTGTCGGAGGGGCAGTACTGAGGGAGCGCCGCACTGTCGGAGGGGCAGTACTGAGGGAGCGCCGCACTGTCGGAGGGGCAGTACCGAGGGAGCGCCACACTGTCGGAGGGGCAGTACCGAGGGAGTGCCGCACTGTCGGAGGGGCATTACTGAGGGAGCGCCGCACTGTCGGAGGGGCGGTACTGAGGGAGCACCGCACTGTCAGAGGGGCAGTACTGAGGGAGCACCGCACTGTCGGAGGGGCGGTACTGAGGGAGCGCCGCACTGTCGGAGGGGCAGTACTGAGGGAGCACAGCACTGTCAGAGGGGCAGTACTGAGGGAGCGCCGCCCTGTCGGAGGGGCATTACTGAGGGAGCGCCGCACTGTCGGAGGGGCATTACTGAGGGAGCGCCGCACTGTCGGAGGGGCAGTACTTAGGGAGTGCCGCACTGTCGGAGGGGCAGTACTGAGGGAGAGCCGCACTGTCGGAGGGGCAGTACTGAGGGAGTGCCGCACTGTCGGAGGGGCAGTACTGAGGGAGCGCCGCACTGTCGGAGGGGCGGTACTGAGGGAGTGCCGCACTGTCGGAGGGGCAGTACTGAGGGAGCGCCGCACTGTCGGAGGGGCGGTACTGAGGGAGTGCCGCATTGTCGGAGGGGCAGTACCGAGGGAGCGCCGTACTGTCGGAGGGGCAGTACCGAGGGAGCGCCGTACTGTCGGAGGGGCGGTACTGAGGGAGTGCCGCACTGTCGGAGGGGCAGTACTGAGGGAGTGCCGCACTGTCGGAGGGGCATTACTGAGGGAGCGCCGCACTGTCGGAGGGGCAGTACTGAGGGAGCACCGCACTGTCGGAGGGGCAGTACTGAGGGAGCACCGCACTGTCGGAGGGGCGGTACTGAGGGAGCACCGCACTGTCGGAGGGGCAGTACTGAGGGAGCACCGCACTGTAGGAGGGGCGGTACTGAGGGAGCATCGCACTGTCGGAGGGGCAGTACTGAGGGAGCGCCGCACTGTCGGAGGGGCAGTACTGAGGGAGCGCTGCACTGTCGGAGGGGCCGTCTTTCGGATGAGACGTTAAACCGAGGCCCCGTCTGCCCTCTCAGGTGGATGTAAAAGATCCCGGGGCCACTATTTGGAAGAAGAGCAGGGGGAGTTCTCCCCGGTGTCCTGGGGCCAATATTTATCCCTCGACCAACATCACTAAAACAAATGATCCGGGTCATTATCACATCGCTGTGTGTGGGAGCTTGCTGTGCGCAAATTGGCGTTTCCCACATTACAACAGTGACTGCACTTGTAAAAGTAAATTACGAGGGGAGATTACATAAACTGGGGTTGTGTTCCCCGGGATTGAGAAGGTTAAGGGGTGATCTGATGGAAGTTTTCAGGATATTTCGGGGAACAGAGAGGGTAGAGAGAGAGAAACTGTTCCCGCTGGTTGGGGAGTCTGGGACTAGGGGCAGAGTCTGAAAATTAGAGCCAGACCTTTCAGGAGTGAAGTTGGGAAACATTTCTACACACAAAGGGTGGGAGAGGTTTGGGACTCTCTTCCACAAACGGGAATTGATGCTGGGGGCCAATTGTTCATTTTAAATCCGAGATTGATAGATTTCTGTTAACCAAAGGGTATTCAGGGATATGGGGCAA
>NC_092011.1:39762645-39777645 GCF_044704955.1 Pristiophorus japonicus
CTGTCTCTCTCCCTCTCTCTCTCTGTCTCTCTCTCTCTCCCTCTCTCTGTGTGTCTCTCTCTCTCTGGCTCTCTCGCCCTCTTTCTGTCTCTCTCTCTGTCTCTCTCTCTCTCTCTCTGTCTCTCTCTCTGTCTCTCTCCCTCTCTCTGTCTCTCTCTCTCCCTCTCTGTCTCTCCCTCTCTCTCTCACGCTCCCTGTCTCTCTCTCTCTCTCTCCCTCTCTCCCTGTCTCTCTCTCTCTCTCCTTGTCTCTCTCTCTCTCTCTCTCACTATCTCTCTCCTTGTCTCTCCCTGTCTCTCTCTCTCTCCCTCTCTCCCTGTCTCTCTCTCTCTCTCTCTCAATTATACTACAATTATACAGGGCCCTGGTGAGACCACACCAGGAGTATTGTGTACAGTGTCGGTCTCCTTACCTAAGTAAGGATATACTTGCCATAGAGGGAGTGCAGCGAAGGTTCACCAGACTGGTTCCTGGGATGTGGGGGGATTGTCCTATGAGGAGAGATTGAGCAGACCGGGCCGATATTCTCTACAGTTTAGAAGAATGAGAGGTGATCTCGTTGAAACAGACCAGATTCTGAGGAGGATTGACAGGATAGATGCAGGGAGGGTGTTTCCCCCCGGGCTGGGGAGTCTAGAACCAGGGGTCACACAGTCTCAGTATAAGGGGTCGGCCATTTAGGACTGAGATGAGGAGGAATTTCTTCACTCAGAGGGGGGTGAATCTTTGGAATTCTCTGCCCCAGAGGGCTGTGGAGTCTCAGTTGTTGAGTATATTCAAGGCTGAGATCGATAGAGTTTTGGATATTGAGGGAATCGAGGGATATGGGGATCGGGCGGGAAAGTGGAGGTGAGGTCAAAGATCAGCCGTGATCGTATTAAATGGCGGAGCAGGCTCGAGGGGCCGAATGGCCGACTCCTGCTCCTGTTTCTTATGTTCTGTCACCTCTGAGTCAGAAGGTCATCGATTTGAGACCCCACTCCAGGGAATCAGCTCACAATCCAGGCCGACATTCAAAGTGTTGCTACAGTCGGAGGGGCAGTACTGAGGGAGCGCCGCACTGTCGGAGGGGCGGTACTGAGGGAGCGCCATACTGCGCTGTCGGAGGGGCAGTACTGAGGGAGCGCCGCACTGTCGGAGGGGCAGTACTGAGGGAGCGCCGCACTGTCGGAGGGGCAGTACTGAGGGAGTGCCGCACTGTCGGAGGAGCAGTACTGAGGGAGCGCCGAACTGCGCTGTCGGAGGGGCAGTACTGAGGGAGCGCCGCACTGTCGGAGGGGCAGTACTGAGGGAGTGCCGCACTGTCGGAGGGGCAGTACTGAGGGAGTGCCGCACTGTCGGAGGGGCAGTACTGAGGGAGTGCCGCACTGTCGGAGGGGCAGTACTGAGGGAGTGCCGCACTGTCGGAGGGGCAGTACTGAGGGAGCGCCGCACTGTCGCAGGGGCAGTACTGAGGGAGCGCCGCACTATCGGAGGGGCGGTACTGAGGGAGCGCTGCACTGTGCTGTCGGAGGGGCAGTACTGAGGGAGTGCCGCACTGTCGGAGGGGCGGTACTGAGGGAGTGCCGCACTGTCGGAGGGGCAGTACTGAGGGAGCGCTGCACTGTCGGAGGGGCGGTACTGAGGGAGTGCCGCACTGTCGGAGGGGCAGTACTGAGGGAGCGCTGCACTGTCGGAGGGGCGGTACTGAGGGAGCGCCGTACTGTCGGAGGGGCAGTACTGAGGGAGCCCATGCAGCAGAGCAGGTCTCCAGTCGTCCTGGTTAACCCTTGCCCCTGGACCGAGACCTCGCTCTGTCAAGCCCCGTGTGGTGGCTGGTGTACAACGGTCACCCCACGTTAAAACAATCCACCCACAGGCATCTTCCACCCTTCAGGATGTAGTTCGGGATCTGGAATACTGGGTCCTTCATTGAAACACACGTGAACTGATTGAACTCAGCCCTTTTTTGGCCGTGGATGTTTGATAACGAGCGTGGGACACAGAGGAATAGAAGCAGAAATATCTCGGCTGTTTTTCTGGCACGGGTACACTCGGTAATTGAGCGAGGTTTCGAGTGAGTCAGGACGTGGAGGGGGAAAAACTCGGGCAAGACATGAATCAAACGGCCGCTTACGCAAGTGTATTTTGAGGAAATGAGACTGTGCAGTATTAACATCCACATCAGTATCTCAACTAAGGTCCCCCAGATACATTCAGAAACGTCACGACTCAATTTCCCCTCTGCCACAGCCCGCAACACAACACCATCTCCCGGACGGACAAAGCCTCGATCTCAAAATTACCACCCTCCTCTTCATATCCCTCCATGGCCTCCTCGCCTCTCCCTATCTCTGTAACCTCCTCCAGCCCCAACACCCCTCCCTATCTCTGTAACCTCCTCCAGCCCCAACACCCCTCCCTATCTCTGTAACCTCCTCCAGCCCCTACACCCCTCCCTATCTCTGTAACCTCCTCCAGCCCCTACACCCCTCCCTATCTCTGTAACCCCCTCCAGCCCCGACACCCCTCCCTATCTCTGTAACCCCCTCCAGCCCCTACACCCCTCCCTATCTCTGTAACCTCCTCCAGCCCCTACACCCCTCCCTATCTCTGTAACCTCCTCCAGCCCTTACACCCTTCCCTATCTCTGTAACCTCCTCCAGCCCTTACACCCTTCCCTATCTCTGTAACCTCCTCCAGCCCCTACACCCCTCCCTATCTCTGTAACCTCCTCCAGCCCCAACACTCCTCCCTATCTCTGTAACCTCCTCCAGCCTCTACACTCCTCCCTATCTCTGTAACCTCCTCCAGCCCCTACACCCCTCCCTATCTCTGTAACCTCCTCCAGCCCCTACACCCCTCCCTATCTCTGTAACCTCCTCCAGCCCCCTACACTCCTCCCTTTCTCTGTAACCTCTTCCAGCCCCGACACCGCGAAGGGATAAGGAGGTGTCGGGGTTGGAGGAGGTTACAGAGATAGGGAGGGGTGTAAGGGCTGGAGGAGGTTACAGAGATAGGGAATAGTGTAAGGGGCTGGAGGAGGTTACAGAGATAGGGAGGGGTGTAGGGGCTGGAGGAGGTTACAGAGATAGGGAGAGGGCGGGGGCCATGGAGGGATTTGTAAACAAGGATGATAATTTTGAAATCGAGGCATTGCTTAACCGGGAGCCAATGTAGGTCAGTGAGCACAGGGGGTGATGGGTGAGCGGGACTCGGTGCGAGTTACGACACGGGGCAGCGAGCACAGGGGGTGATGGGTGAGTGGGACTCGGTGCGAGTTAGGACACGGGGTCTGTGAGCACAGGGGGTGATGGGTGAGTGGGACTCGGTGCGAGTTAGGACACGGGGCAGTGAGCACAGGGGGTGATGGGTGAGTGGGACTCGGTGTGAGTTAGGACATGGGGCACAGGGGGTGATGGGTGAGTGGGACTCGGTGCGAGTTAGGACACGGGGGCAGTGAGCACAGGGGGTGATGGGTGAGTGGGACTCGGTGCGAGTTAGGACACGGGGCAGTGAGCACAGGGGGTGATGGGTGAGCGGGACTCGGTGCGAGTTAGGACACGGGAGGCAGCCGAGTTTTGGATCACCTCCAGTTTACGTCGTGTAGAATGTGGGAGGCCGGCCAGGAGTGCGTTGGAATAGTCAAGTCTGGAGGTAACGGGGGCAGGGATGAGGGCTTCAGTAGCGGATGAGCTGAGGCAGGTGGTGGAGACGGGCGATGTTACGGAGGGTGGAAACAGACACTTTTGGCGTTGAAGAGGAGATGTGGTTGGAAAATAATTTCAGGGTCAAATATGTCACCCAACGGGAACTCATGGGAGAGCTCAATCCTTTGGCCTCTCACCGAACAATGGGGCTTTCCAACATTCCAATAAAGTGAAGCAAATAACTTTCGTTGACGTCAGAGGGTGGGGGAGGGGTGAGTTAGAAGGCCCTCTGCCATTTCTTTCTCTTTAGCTTCAATGAACGGGGAGTTCACTGCAGGTGGTTCTCTCCATACTGTAAACCTCTGCACCTCCGACAGTGCGGCACTCCCTCAGTACTGCCCCCCCGACAGTGCGGCACTCCCTCAGTACTGCCCCCCCGACAGTGCGGCACTCCCTCAGTACTGCCCCTCCGACAGTGCGGCACTCCATCAGTACTGCCCCTCCGACAGTGCGGCACTCCCTCAGTACTGTCCCTCCGACAGTGCGGCACTCCCTCAGTACTGCCCCTCCGACAGTGCGGCACTCCCTCAGTACTGCCCCTCCGACAGTGCGGCACTCCATCAGTACTGCCCCTCCGACAGTGCGGCACTCCCTCAGTACTGTCCCTCCGACAGTGCGGAGCTCCCTCAGTACTGCCCCTCCGACAGCGCAGTACGGCACTCCCTCAGTACTGCCCCTTCGACAGTGCGGCACTCTCTCAGTACTGCCCCCCCGACAGTGCGGCACTCCCTCAGTACTGCCCCCCCGACAGTGCGGCACTCCCTCAGTACTGCCCCTCCGACAGTGCGGCACTCCCTCAGTACTGCCCCTCCGACAGTGCGGCACTCCCTCAGTACTGCCCCTCCGACAGTGCGGCACTCCCTCAGTACTGCCCCTCCGACAGTGCGGGGCTCCCTCAGTACTGCCCCTCCGACAGTGCGGCACTCCCTCAGTACTGCCCCTCCGACAGTACGGCACTCCCTCAGTACTGCCCCTCCAACAGCGCAGTACGGCACTCCCTCAGTACTGCCCCTCCGACAGTGCGGCACTCCCTCAGTACTGCCCCTCCGACAGTACGGCACTCCCTCAGTACTGCCCCTCCGACAGTACGGCGCTCCCTCAGCACTGCACCGTTGAGTGGGACTCGAACACACAACCTGCTGACTCAGAGGCACGGGTCTGGTGACCACTGAGCCAGTGGCCCACCGTGAACGGAGATGCGTGGGGGGCTGGGTGCTGGAGAGTTGTTGGGGAAATTAAGACGCCCGATGTCATTACCGATTGGCGAATGGAGACCTGTGTCTCAATCTGGCCCCTGACACCCCACACAGAACCGACAAACGTTTGCTGCTCCATGATTTGCCTGTTCCCACGACATTCGGTGAAGATTGTGAGGGCGGGGTGCAGAGTTTGTCGAGTTCAGACAAACCTGTTGAATTCGAGACAGGGTTAAACCGAGAGACAAAAGGCTCGAACAGGTAAATGTCTCCTTGTCCCAGAAGGATGGGCCCGAGGGAATCTGGCTAAGGTCCATTTTTTTTTCGGGAGTCTGTGTGCGTGAACACCCTTTTCTGTTCTATAAATAGCCACAGCGCTGCTCGCTTGATGTTAACCCTTTCCATCCATGGCCAGTCTCGGAGAACTGCAACGTTTGTTGGAGAGGAGATACCAAGGTTCGAACATCACTGTGTAAAGGGGAGGGGAGTTGTATTGGTGGTGTGCGCGTGGAGGAACTGCAGACGTGTTGGAGTTGGGGGAAATAAGATACATCACCCCCTCTCTGCACCCTCCACGCCCCAGCTCAGCTCATCCGCTGCTGAAGCCCTCATCCCTGCCCCCGTTACCTCCAGACTTGACTATTCCAACGCGCTGCGCTCCTGGCCGGCCTCCCACATTCTACCCGACGTAAACTAGAGGTGATCCAAAACTCGGCTGCCCCCCCCCGTGTCCTAACTCGCACCGAGTCCCGCTCACCCATCACCCCCTGTGCTCACTGCCCCCGTGTCCTAACTCGCACCGAGTCCCACTCACCCATCACCCCCTGTGCTCACTGACCCCGTGTCCTAACTCGCACCGAGTCCCACTCACCCATCACCCCCTGTGCTCACTGCCCCGTGTCCTAACTCGTACCCAGTCCCACTCACCCATCACCCCCTGTGCTCACTGCCCCCGTGTCCTAACTCGCACCGAGTCCCACTCACCCATCACCCCCTGTGCTCACTGACCCCGTGTCCTAACTCACACCCAGTCCCACTCACCCATCACCCCCTGTGCTCACTGCCCCATGTCCTAACTCACACCCAGTCCCACTCACCCATCACCCCCTGTGCTCACTGCCCCATGTCCTAACTCGCACCGAGTCCCACTCACCCATCACCCCCTGTGCTCACTGCCCCGTGTCCTAACTCGTACCCAGTCCCACTCACCCATCACCCCCTGTGCTCACTGCCCCCGTGTCCTAACTCGCACCCAGTCCCACTCACCCATCACCCCCTGTGCTCACTGCCCCGTGTCCTAACTCGCACCGAGTCCCGCTCACCCATCACCCCCCGTGCTCACTGTCCCCGTGTCCTAACTCGCACCGAGTCCCGCTCACCTATCACCCCCTGTGCTCACTGCCCCGTGTCCTAACTTGCACCGAGTCCCACTCACCCATCACCCCCTATGCTCGCTGACCTACATTGGCTCCCGGTTAAGCAATGCCTCAATTTCAAAATTCTCATCCTTGTTTACAAATCTCTCCATGGCCCCTACATCCTTCCCTATCTCTGTAACCCCCTCCAGCCCCTACACCCCTCCCTATCTCTGTAACCTCCTCCAGCCCCTACGCCCCTCCCTATCTCTGTAACCTCCTCCAGCCCCCTACACCCCTCCTTATCTCTGTAACCTCCTCCAGCCCCCTACACCCCTCCCTATCTCTGTAACCCCCTCCAGCCCCTACACCCCTCCCTATCTCTGTAACCTCCTCCAGCCCCCTACACCCCTCCCTATTTCTGTAACCTCCTCCAACCCCACACCCCTCCAAGATCTCTGTGCTCCTCCAATTCTGCCCTCTTGTGCATCTGCTGATTATAATCGCTCCACCATCGGTGGCCGTGCCTTCAGCTGCCTGGGCCCCAAGCTCTGGAACTCCCTCCCTAAACCTCTTCACCTCTCTCTCTCTCTCCTCCTTTAAGAGTTTTTTGAGGATGTAACTAGCAGAGTGGACAAGGGAGAACCAGTGGATGTGGTGTATTTGGACTTTCAAAAGGCTTTTGACAAGGTCCCACACAAGAGATTGGTGTGCAAAATTAAAGCACATGGTATTAGGGGATATTGTACTGACGTGGATAGAGAACTGGTTGGCAGACAGGAAGCAGAGAGTCGGGATAAACGGGTCCTTTTCAGAATGGCAGGCAGTGACTAGTGGGGTGCCGCAGGGCTCAGTGCTGGGACCCCAGCTATTTACAATATACATTAATGATTTAGACGAAGGAATTGAGTGTAATATCTCCAAGTTTGCAGATGACACTAAGCTGGGTGGCGGTGTGAGCTGTGAGGGGGATGCTAAGAGGCTGCAGGGTGACTTGGACAGGTTAGGTGAGTGGGCAAATGCATGGCAGATGCAGTATAATGTGGATAAATGTGAGGTTATCCACTTTGCTGGCAAAAACAGGAAGGCAGAATATTATCAGAATGGTGACAGATTAGGAAAAGGGGAGGTGCAACGAGACCTGGGTGTCATGGTACATCAGTCATTGAAGGTTGGCATGCAGGTACAGCAGGCGGTGAAGAAGGCAAATGGTATGTTGGCCTTCATAGCGAGGGGATTTGAGTATAGGAGCAGGGAGGTCTTACTGCAGTTGTACAGGGCCTTGGTGAGACCACACCTGGAATATTGTGTTCAGTTTTGGTCTCCTAATCTGAGGAAGGACATTCTTGCTATTGAGGGAGTGCAGCGAAGGTTCACCAGACTGATTCCCGGGATGGCAGGACTGACATATGAAGAAAGACTGGATCGACTAGGCTTATATTCACTGGAGTTGAGAAGAATGAGAGGGGATCTCATAGAAACATGTAAAATTCTGACGGGTCTGGACAGGTTAGATGCAGGAAGAATGTTCCCGATGTTGGGGAAGTCCAGAACCAGGGGTTACAGTCTAAGGATAAGGGGTAAGCCATTTAGGACCGAGATGAGGAGAAACTCCTTCACTCAGAGAATTGTGAACCTGTGGAATTCTCTACCACAGAAAGTTGTTGGGGCCAGTTCGTTGGATATATTCAAAAGGGAGTTAGATGTGACCCTTACGGCTAAAGGGATCAAGGGGTATGGAGAGAAAGCAGGAATGGGGTACTGAGGGAGTGATGAGCCATGATCATATTGAATGGTGGTGCAGGCTCGAAGGGCCGAATGGCCTGCTCCTGCACCTATTTTCCATGTTTCTATATATCTCATATCTTTTGGTCCGTAATGTCTCCTTATGTGGCTCGCAATGAAATTCTTTCTGATTTAAGCTCCTGTGACACGCCCTGGGACATGTTACGGTGTTAACGGTGCTGTATAAATGGGGGGTGGGGAAATTTGGTGTCGTGCACAGTGGGGTGATAAGTGGGGGAAGGGAAGAGAGGGAGAGGGAGAGGGGAGTGGAGAGAGGAGAGCAGGAAAGAGAGGTGAGAGGCAGACTGGAGATAATGGGTGGGGGAAAGGGAGATGGGGAGAGCGGGAGAAGGAATGATTGATGAGCTTCAGAAAGATCGGCTGAAGATCGAAGGTCGACGGGAATCCTGACAACAATTACTCAATTTCTTGTGAGAGGCTGGAATTGGCTCCTCGGGTGAAATATAAGCTTATCACATCCCCACTGACACCCAGACGTAGAATCTCAGCAATGGCTCAATGAGGAGCTTTCTCTCTCGCTCGCTCTCAAACCTGGGTCAGAAGGCCATGGGGTTGGAGTTGCCTACTCCAGACACCCGAGCCCCATAATCCAGGCCGTCACTACCCGGTTGAAGTCCTGAGGGAGCGCCGTACTGTCGGAGGGGCAGTACTGAGGGAGCGCCGTACTGTCGGAGGGGCGGTACTGAGGGAGTGCCGTACTGTCGGAGGGGCGGTACTGAGGGAGCGCCGCACTGTCGGAGGGGCGGTACTGAGGGAGTGCCGTACTGTCGGAGGGGCGGTACTGAGGGAGTGCCGTACTGTCAGAGGGGCGGTACTGAGGGAGCGCCGCACTGTTGGAGGGGCAGTATTGAGGGAGCGCCGCACTGTTGGAGGGGCGGTACTGAGGGAGCGCCGCACTGTTGGAGGGGCGGTACTGAGGGAGCGGCGTACTGTCGGAGGGGTCGTCTTTCAAATGAGACGTTAAACCGAGGCCCCTGTCTGCTCTCTCGGGTGGATGTAAAAGATCCCACGGCCACTATTTGGAAGAAGAGCAGGGGGAGTTCTCCCCGGTGTCCTGGGGCCAATATTTATCCCTCGACCAACATCACTAAAACAGACGATCTGGATCATTATCACATGGCTGTGTGTGGGAGCTTGCTGTGCACAAATCGTCTGCAACATTTCCCACATTAGAAGAGAGAATGTATGTGTGTGTGTGTGTGTGTGTGTGTGTGTGTGTGTGTGTGTGAGAGAGTGTGAGAGAAAGTGTGTGTATGAGAGAGAATGTGAGTGAGTGAGTGAGTGTGTGTGTGTGAGTGGGAGAGAGAGAGTGAGAGAGTGAGTGTGTGTGTATGTGAGAGAGAGTGTGTGCATGTGTAAGAGTGTATGTGTGAGAGAGAGAGTGTGAGAGTATGTGAAAGTGTGTGAGAGAGTGTGTGTGTGTGTGTGAGAGAGAGAGAGAGTGAGAGAGTGTGTATATGAGAGAGAGTGTGTGTGTGAGAGAGAGAGTGTGAGAGTATGTAAGAGTGTGTGTGTGAGTGAGAGAGTGTGAGTGTGTGTGTGAGAGAGAGTGTGAGTGAGTGAGTGTGTATGTGTGTGTGTGTGTGAGAGAGAGAGAGTGTGAGTGAGTGAGTGTGTATGTGTGTGTGTGAGAGAGAGTGTGAGTGAGTGAGTGTGTGTGTATGTGAGAGAGAGTGTGTGCATGTGTAAGAGTGTGTGTGTGAGTGTGTGTGTGAGAGAGTGAGTGTGTGTGTGAGAGAGAGTGTGAGTGAGTGAGTGTGTATGTGTGTGTGTGAGAGAGAGAGTGTGAGTGAGTGTGAGGGAGAATGTGAGTGAGTGTGTATGTGTGTGTGTGAGAGAGAGTGTGAGTGAGTGAGTGTGTGTGTATGTGAGAGAGAGTGTGTGCATGTGTAAGTGTGTGTGTGTGTGAGAGTGTGTGTGTGAGAGAGAGAGAGTGTGAGTGTGTGTGTGAGAGAGTGAGTGTGTGTGTGAGAGAGAGTGTGAGTGAGTGAGTGTGTATGTGTGTGTGTGAGAGAGAGAGTGTGAGTGTGAGTGAGTGTGAGGGAGAGTGTGAGTGAGTGTGTATGTGTGTGTGTGAGAGAGAGTGTGAGTGAGTGAGTGTGTGTGTATGTGAGAGAGAGTGTGTGCATGTGTAAGTGTGTGTGTGTGTGAGAGTGTGTGTGTGAGAGAGAGAGAGTGTGAGTGTGTGTGTGAGAGAGAGAGAGTGTGTGTGTGTGTATGTGAGAGAGAGTGTGTGCATGTGTAAGTGTGTGTGTGTGTGAGAGTGTGTGTGTGAGAGAGAGAGAGTGTGAGTGTGTGTGTGAGAGAGAGAGAGAGTGTGTGTGTGTGTTTGAGTCTGAGTGTAAATTCTGCAGGTCTGTGTTGTACTGGTGCCAGCAAATTAAATAACATGTTCAGAATAACACAATTAGAACTCGCCTTCTACTTCCCCTGTTCTTGCGATATATATAGAGCGAGTTAACCGCACGTCTGGATTTCACAATCAACGTGTAAACTAATCGCTTCGACACGACAAGCTGTTCCAAGCCGCAGTGACAGGAAGAGGATCTTTCTCAAACTGCTCTGGTGATGATCTCAGTCTCTAAAGGAACTTTACATTTCCTGTCCTAGCTCACACTCCAGCTCACACTTACCGACATCTTACACAGCCAGCAATCAGAGTCACAAATACCTCCACAACACGGGTTAGATACAGAGTAAAGCTCCCTCTGCACTGTCCCATCAAACACTCCCAGGGCAGGTACAGGGGGTTAGATACAGAGTAAAGCTCCCTCTGCACTGTCCCATCAAACACTCCCAGGGCAGGTACAGGGGGTTAGATACAGAGTAAAGCTCCCTCTACACTGTCCCATCAAATACTCCCAGGGCAGGTACAGGGGGTTAGATACAGAGTAAAGCTCCCTCTACACTGTCCCATCAAACACTCCCAGGGCAGGTACAGCACGGGGTTAGATACAGAGTAAAGCTCCCTCTACACTGTCCCATCAAACACTCCCAGGGCAGGTACAGCACGGGGTTAGATACAGAGTAAAGCTCCCTCTACACTGTCCCATCAAACACTCCCAGGGACCACCCTTGTCCCACACATACCCGCCTGAATTCTCCCTCAGAACCCGGCCATTAGATGTGCAATGTCACACACCCCCCCTCCCCCTCCGCTATTGCCTCATTTCCAGTTAAAGTTTTTATATAGATCGCGCTGTGCGAGTTACGAAATCAATTCTGAATTGCAAACTGTGTGCTTGTTCCCTTTCTGTCTTACACCATTCCACTTTAACACCTCCTGCTCGCCCTCAGTAACTTACAGCAGCTTGACTCAGTACTGAGGGAGTGCCGCACTGTCGGAGGGGCAGTACTGAGGGAGTGCCGCACTGTCGGAGGGGCAGTACTGAGGGAGCGCCGCACTGTCTGAGGGGCGGTACTGAGGGAGCGCCGCACTGTCGGAGGGGCAGTACTGAGGGAGTGCCGCACTGTCGGAGGGGCAGTACTGAGGGAGTGCCGCACTGTCGGAGGGGCAGTACTGAGGGAGCGCCGCACTGTCGGAGGGGCAGTACTGAGGGAGCGCCGCACTGTCGGAGGGGCAGTACTGAGGGAGCGCCGCACTGTCGGAGGGGCAGTACTGAGGGAGCCCCGCACTGTCGGAGGGGCAGTACTGAGGGAGCACCGCACTGTCGGAGGGGCAGTACTGAGGGAGCGCCGCACTGTCGGAGGGGCGGTACTGAGGGAGCGCCGCACTGTCGGAGGGGCAGTACTGAGGGAGCGCCGCACTGTCGGAGGGGCAGTACTGAGTACGTTAATGATTTAGACGAGGGGATTAAATGTAGCCTCTCCAAATTTTCGGATGACACTAAGCTGGGTGGCGGTGTGATCTGTGAGCAGGATGCTAAGAGGCTGCAGGGTGACTTGGACAGGTTAGGTGAGTGGGCAAATGCATGGCAGATGCAGTATAATGTGGATAAATGTGAGGTTATCCACTTTGGTGGTAAAAACAGAGAGACAGAATATTATCTGAATGGTGACAGATTAGGAAAAGGGGAGGTGCAACGAGACCTGGGTGTCATGGTACATCAGTCATTGAAAGTTGGCATGCAGGTACAGCAGGCGGTGAAGAAGGCAAATGGTATGTTGGCCTTCGTAGCGAGGGGATTTGAGTATAGGAGCAGGGAGGTCGTACTGCAGTTGTACAGGGCGTTGGTGAGGCCTCACCTGGAGTATTGTGTTCAGTTTTGGTCTCCTAATCTGAGGAAGGACGTTCTTGCTATTGAGGGAGTGCAGCGAAGGTTCACCAGACTGATTCCCGGGATGGTGGGACTGACCCATCAAGAAAGACTGGATCGACTAGGCTTATATTCACTGGAGTTCAGAAGAATGAGAGGGGATCTCATAGAAACGTTTAAAATTCTGACGGGTTGAGATAGGTTAGATGCAGGAAGAATGTTCCCGATATTGGGGAAGTCCAGAACCAGGGGTCACAGTCTAAGGATAAGGGGTAAGCCATTTAGGACCGAGATGAGGAGAAACTTCTTCACCCAGAGAGTGGTGAACCTGTGGAATTCTCTACCACAGAAGGTTGTTGAGGCCAATTCACTAAATATATTCAAAAATGAGTTAGATGTAGTCTTTACTACTAGGGGGATCAAGGGGTATGGCGAGAGAGCAGGAATGGGGTACTGAAGTTTCATGTTCAGCCATGAACTCATTGAATGGTGGTGCAGGCTCGAAGGGCTGAATGGCCTACTCCTGCACCTATTTTCTATGTTTCTATTTTGTATGAGGGAGCACCGCACTGTCAGAGGGGCAGTACTGAGGGAGTGTCGGAGTGGCAGTACTGAGGGAGCGCCGCACTGTCGGAGGGGCAGTACTGAGGGAGCACCGCACTGTCGGAGGGGCAGTACTGAGGGAGCGCCGCACTGTCGGAGGGGCAGTACTGAGGGAGCGCCGCACTGTCGGAGGGGCAGTACTGAGGGAGCACCGCACTGTCGGAGGGGCAGTACTGAGGGAGCGCCGCACTGGCGGAGGGGCAATACTGAGGGGGGGCAGTACTGAGGGAGCGCCGCACTGTCTGAGGGGCGGTACTGAGGGAGCGCCGCACTGTCGGAGGGGCAGTACTGAGGGAGTGCCGCACTGTCGGAGGGGCAGTACTGAGGGAGTGCCGCACTGTCGGAGGGGCAGTACTGAGGGAGCGCCGCACTGTCGGAGGGGCAGTACTGAGGGAGCGCCGCACTGTCGGAGGGGCAGTACTGAGGGAGCGCCGCACTGTCGGAGGGGCAGTACTGAGGGAGCCCCGCACTGTCGGAGGGGCAGTACTGAGGGAGCACCGCACTGTCGGAGGGGCGGTACTGAGGGAGCACCGCACTGTCGGAGGGGCAGTACTGAGGGAGTGCCGCACTGTCGGAGGGGCGGTACTGAGGGAGCCCCGCACTGTCGGAGGGGCAGTACTGAGGGAGTGCCGTACTGTCGGAGGGGCAGTACTGAGGGAGCGCCGCACTGTCGGAGGGGCAGTACTGAGGGAGCGCCGCACTGTCGGAGGGGCGGTACTGAGGGAGCGCCGCACTGTCGGAGGGGCAGTACTGAGGGAGCGCCGCACTGTCGGAGGGGCAGTACTGAGTACGTTAATGATTTAGACGAGGGGATTAAATGTAGCCTCTCCAAATTTTCGGATGACACTAAGCTGGGTGGCGGTGTGAGCTGTGAGGAGGATGCTAAGAGGCTGCAGGGTGACTTGGACAGGTTAGGTGAGTGGGCAAATACATGGCAGATGCAGTATAATGTGGATAAATGTGAGGTTATCCACTTTGGTGGTAAAAACAGAGAGACAGAATATTATCTGAATGGTGACAGATTAGGAAAAGGGGAGGTGCAACGAGACCTGGGTGTCATGGTACATCAGTCATTGAAAGTTGGCATGCAGGTACAGCAGGCGGTGAAGAAGGCAAATGGTATGTTGGCCTTCGTAGCGAGGGGATTTGAGTATAGGAGCAGGGAGGTCGTACTGCAGTTGTACAGGGCGTTGGTGAGGCCTCACCTGGAATATTGTGTTCAGTTTTGGTCTCCTAATCTGAGGAAGGACGTTCTTGCTATTGAGGGAGTGCAGCGAAGGTTCACCAGACTGATTCCCGGGATGGTGGGACTGACCCATCAAGAAAGACTGGATCGACTAGGCTTATATTCACTGGAGTTCAGAAGAATGAGAGGGGATCTCATAGAAACGTTTAAAATTCTGACGGGTTGAGATAGGTTAGATGCAGGAAGAATGTTCCCGATATTGGGGAAGTCCAGAACCAGGGGTCACAGTCTAAGGATAAGGGGTAAGCCATTTAGGACCGAGATGAGGAGAAACTTCTTCACCCAGAGAGTGGTGAACCTGTGGAATTCTCTACCACAGAAGGTTGTTGAGGCCAATTCACTAAATATATTCAAAAATGAGTTAGATGTAGTCTTTACTACTAGGGGGATCAAGGGGTATGGCGAGAGAGCAGGAATGGGGTACTGAAGTTTCATGTTCAGCCATGAACTCATTGAATGGTGGTGCAGGCTCGAAGGGCTGAATGGCCTGCTCCTGCTCCTATTTTCTATGTTTCTATTTTGTATGAGGGAGCACCGCACTGTCAGAGGGGCAGTACTGAGGGAGTGTCGGAGTGGCAGTACTGAGGGAGCGCCGCACTGTCGGAGGGGCAGTACTGAGGGAGCACCGCACTGTCGGAGGGGCAGTACTGAGGGAGCGCCGCACTGTCGGAGGGGCAGTACTGAGGGAGTGCCGCACTGTCGGAGGGGCAGTACTGAGGGAGCACCGCACTGTCGCAGGGGCAGTACTGAGGGAGCACCGCACTGTCGGAGGGGCAGTACTGAGGGAGCGCCGCACTGTCGGAGGGGCAGTACTGAGGGCGCACCGCACTGTCGGAGGGGCAGTACTGAGGGCGCGCCGCACTGGCGGAGGGGCAGTACTGAGGGCGC
>NC_092011.1:39782645-39785145 GCF_044704955.1 Pristiophorus japonicus
GGGGCTGGAGGAGGTTACAGAGATAGGGAGGGGTGTAGGGACTGGAGGAGGTTACAGAGATAGGGAGGGGTGTAGGGGTTGGAGGAGGTTACAGAGATAGGGAGGGGTGTAGGGACTGGAGGAGGTTACAGAGATAGGGAGGGGTGTAGGGACTGGAGGAGGTTACAGAGATAGGGAGAGAGGGAACGGTGGCCACAGAGGGATCTGGACAGAAGGGTGCAGAGTTTTACAAGTAAGGAACTATCTATAGCTTGCAAACAGGATGTGCGCTGGCTATATATATATACACGGACGTCTATTCTGACCCTTCACTGCTTGCTTGAGCCGATCTTTGACGGATGGGAGTTGGTCAGAAGATTAAGGAACCGTGATTTATTTCTCTTAAACCCCTCCCCCGAGACTTCAAAACCGTTCCTTTTTTTATCCTGCGTTGTATATATATGACTATTCACACATCCTGCTGCTGTGAATAAAGACTTGCAATTATATAGCGTCTTTCACGACCACCGGACGTCCCAAAGCGCGTTTACAGCCAATGAAGTACTTTTGGAGTGTAGTCACTGTTGTAATGTGGGAAACGCCAATTTGCGCACAGCAAGCTCCCACACACAGCGATGTGATAATGACCCAGATCATCTGTTTTAGTGATGTTGGTCGAGGGATAAATATTGGCCCCAGGACACCGGGGAGAACTCCCCCTGCTCTTCTTCCAAATAATATCATGGGATCTTTTATGTCGATCTTCAGTACTGCCCCTCCGACAGTGTGGCACTCCCTCAGTACTGCCCCTCCGACAGTGTGGCACTCCCTCAGTACTGCCCCTCCGACAGTACGGTGCTCCCTCAGTACTGCCCCTCCGACAGTGCGGCGCTCCCTCAGTACTGCCCCTCCGACAGTGCGGCGCTCCCTCAGTACTGCCCCTCCGACAGTGCGGCGCTCTCTCAGTACTGCCCCTCCGACAGTGCGGCGCTCTCTCAATACTGCCCCTCCGACAGTGCGGCGCTCTCTCAGTACTACCCCTCCGACAGTGCGGTGCTCCCTCAGTCCTGCCCCTCCGACAGTGCGGCGCTCCCTCAGTACTACCCCTCCGACAGTGCGGCGCTCCCTCAGTACTGCCCCTCCGACAGTGCGGCGCTCCCTCAGTCCTGCCCCTCAGACAGTGCGGCGCTCCCTCAGTACTACCCCTCCGACAGTACAGCGCTCCCTCAGTACTACCCCTCCGACAGTGCGGCGCTCCCTCAGTCCTGCCCCTCAGACAGTGCGGCGCTCCCTCAGTACTACCCCTCCGACAGTGCGGCGCTCCCTCAGTACTACCCCTCCGACAGTGCGGCGCTCCCTCAGTACTACCCCTCCGACAGTGCGGCGCTCCCTCAGTACTGGCGCTGGAGTACGGGGCTCGAGTCTATGGAGTAGGGGCTCAAACACACGACCTACTGACTCAAAAGCGAGAGGGAACCGAGGGGAAGAGGTTATCACCCACTGAGCGAGCTCTGTCCATCTAATCAGAGGTTACAGTTTCAAAATAACATACAAACCAACAAATGTAGTTCTGCTCCAGCTCCCCTGTGATTCACTCTTTCACTCTCTCTGTCTCCCCCGAGACGGCAAGCCTTGCTTTCGTATTAAAGCAGTCCGGAAATTATAACCAAATACTCTTTCCTCTCTCGTGAGAATATAGCTGAGAGTCAGTCAGACGAACAGGGACTTTAGTTCGTTTGTGAATTGCCCTCTGTAAAATCTTGCAATTCTATCACTGCTGCGCAAGTCAGGGGTGTGATGGAACACTCCCCACTTGCCTGGACGAGTTGCAGCTCCAACAAACACTCGGGAAGCATTACGGCACTCCCTCAGTACTGCCCCTCCGACAGTGCGGCGCTCCCTCAGTACTGCCCCTCCGACAGTGCGGTGCTCCCTCAGTACTGCCCCTCCGACAGTGCGGCGCTCCCTCAGTACTGCCCCTCTGACAGTGCGGCGCTCCCTCAGTACTGCCCCTCCGACAGTGCGGCGCTCCCTCAGTACTGCCCCTCCGACAGTGCGGCGCTCCCTCAGTACTGCCCCTCCGACAGTGCGGCGCTCCCTCAGTACTGCCCCTCCGACAGTGCGGCGCTCCCTCAGTACTGCCCCTCCGACAGTGCGGCTCTCCCTCAGTACTGCCCCTCCGACAGTGCGGCGCTCCCTCAGTACTGCCCCTCCGACAGTGCGGCACTCCCTCAGTACCGCCCTTCCGACAGTGCGGCGCTCCCTCAGTACTGCCCCTCCGACAGTGCGGCGCTCCCTCAGTACTGCCCCTCCGACAGTGCGGCTCTCCCTCAGTACTGCCCCTCTGACAGTGCGGCACTCCCTCAGTACCGCCCCTCCGACAGTGCGGCACTCCCTCAGTACCGCCCTTCCGACAGTGCGGCGCTCCCTCAGTACTGCCCCTCCGACAGTGCGGCACTCCCTCAGTACCGCCCTTCCGACAGTGTGGCTCTCCCTCAGTACTGCCCCTCCGACAGTGCGG